>NW_009920066.1:7178-23627 GCF_000696875.1 Nestor notabilis | reverse complement strand
CGATTCTCCTCCCCATCCCTCCGGGAGCGAGCAGGGGGAAAAAAAGGGGGAGTGAGCGAGCAGCTGCCTGGTTCCGACTGGGAAGGTCCCCAGACCCCGTGGGGATGGGCAGTGCTAAAAACCTTCCTCACTGGAGGCTCCGTGCTGGGGGTCTGAAGCACTTGCACTGTACGAGCTCCGGACGTGACACAGTGGTGATGTGGGGAGGTCGACTCATGCCCAGCACACAGGAACAGAGAGTGAGCGCACGGTGTCTGAGAACCTGCTGTATCTTCTCTTTCTTCGTAGCACAAGGTACAACCTTTATTACAACTTTGCATTCATAGGTGTACAACAGCCGAAAGACAGATACGGGCAACAACAACAAAAAAAGGAATATTGTTATAAAATGTCACATTTATTGCTACATTACTGTTATATACAGGACAGTTCTCAAATTCTACCTTAAAAAAGTTAGGATTATTTAAAAATTCCAAATAATCCAGCCAGCTGTTTTGACACTTGTATAAAATTATTTAAAAAAATGAAAACAATTCATATCTTGAGGCACTCAGAAACACAATTTTATCCCCCAATTGTGATTCATTTCAAAGGACAATGCATTTCCCCACCCCCAAATCCTTTTTTTTTTTTTTGCTGGGTTAGGAGGAATACTTTTTTTTTTTTTTTTTTGCTGGGTTAGGCATATATATATATATTTACTATATATATAGTTCAAAACTATAATGTGTATCTGATTTAAGAACAAGGATTTCAGCCACTTAAGTACATCTGGATTTACAGGTAGGCAGCATAAACATCAAAAGCAAGGACCATTAGTTTTTGTTTGTTTTTGAAGGCCAAAAAAACCCCCAAAACCAACCCAAAACTTTCTGCGGGGTCAATAATAAACAACTTCTGCAGGGATCTCTCACCCCCTGTCCTACAAAAATAGAGCGAAAGAGCAACCCAGGAGCACTTCGTTTCCCCACTGAGCTGGAGCCCTCCAGAGAAAAGGGGTCGTTTCCTGCAGGCTGCAAGGTCCAGGCATGTGGTTGGGCTCGAACGCTGGTGGGTTTCAAGTGATTTGGGAAGACATAGCACCGGGAAGGGGGAACCGTGGTGTCCCCAGCTCGCTGCCATGGGGAGCTCCACAGCTCCCATGGGCACAGCCCAGGGATGCTCTTCAGCAAAAGGCCTCAGTGTCCGGGGCACCCCATTCTGAGGCACAAAGCCCTTTGCTCTCCTGCACTGTATCAAGATGTGACAGGGAATGAGTTTTATTCCCTCTCCTTCCAACTTGGTAGGTGCTTGGCTGGACCATGGTGGGTATTGCAAGACCCAAGGTGTACGAAAGCAGAGGAACAGAAATACCCATGTGGAGATGCATGGCAGGGCTGCCTCTTGCATCCCCAGAGGGTGGGGTGCAGGATGGACACACAAGGTTTGGCAGAAAGGACACCCGCAGCCTGCATTGTCTTAACCAGAGCCCATCTCCATGCTCGGCTCATGCAGGAGTCCCACAGGCAAAGGCACTGCAGTGCTGATTCTCCAGAAGGGGTGAATTGAAGATCAAACCTCTGTGCAGAGCACCGGGTCCCCCCACACCAGCCCCAAGGCAGCAGGACGAGGAGAGGCAGCCACGCCATGGGACCGACCCGCAGCATCCACCTCCTGAACCCTCAAGTCTCTGCCCCAGCTGATGGACAGATGGTGGCATGGTCCTGCCTCACTGTGAAGAGACCCATGGTGCCTGTGCATGAAGGGAGACAGCTTGGAGGTGCTGGCTGCGGAGAATGGGGTACACAGGAGGAAGGAAAACACACCTTCAGGCTTGAGGAGGTTGAAGGAAGACCAGCCAAGCCAAGCCCAAGGCTCGGGTATTAACAGAGCAGTCTGTAGAGCTGGGCAGCAACAAGGTGGGACACAGCTTCTCCATTCAAGTGGTACTGGGGGAGACAGTGTGAGATGAAGGATGCTGGCAGTGAGCCACCAAGTATTGAGCAGAAGGCACAGGAGGGTGAAGGGTGCATGGAGAAGCCCTAGGACCAGGCCTTGTCCTCTCCAATTCAGTGCTCAGCTCCTGCAGCATTTGTTGGAATGGATATTCCTATGGTCTCACCCCTTTACCCACTTCCAGCTCCAGAGCACACACCTTGAAATGCTTTTGGAGCTGCTTGAAGTGAAGCTGGACCCTAAGAGCAGCAGGGAGCAGGAACTCAGCAGTCATGGACAAGAGCAGAAAGCATGGGCTGGGATGGGATCTGGAGAGCCCTAGGGGAGAGGAGAGGGAGTTGCATAGGATTTAACAGGGCAAAGACCTTGTGCAAGCTTATGGTACAGAGAACAGGTCTTGCTATTGCTGGTGTTGAGCAGGAACAGGGGAATCCAGTGGCCATGGCTTGCTCCAGGTGAGCCAGCACTGCCCCTTGGGGGCTGATGACTTGTCCTGGCCCAACTCCAGTACCAGCTTTGCTTCACCTCCTCATTTTCAGCTCTGTTCTGAAATCCCAGGCCCGAGTCACCAGCACAGCACACAGCAGGGCCTGCAAGAGGACTATTTGCTCCACTGGCACTGAAGTTGGCAGCCTTCCCATGGGAGCAAAGCTGAGGGGTGCAGGGGATCGGGGTTTTCCAAAGCCTCCTGTTTCTCAAGGCCTCCTCCCCATCTGCCGAGGGGGAGGACGTGCTGAATGGCACAGCAAGGGCCCAGGCTCCAAAGGCTCTGCTGGCCTCAGTGGGTACATACGTAAGACACAAAGGACCTTTGCGAGCAGCTCCTGCACTGAACCTGAAATTGCAGACTCCTGGGGAAATCCCAGCCTGCCTCTTTCCTTCCTGTTCAACCACTTCCAGGCAGCGACTGCCAAGCCTCTAGGAACCCAGCTCACCACTGACGCAGGGGCTGAAAGAAAGACCCCTTCGCTGAAGTCACACTTGGGGAGGTTTCACATCACACTTCTGCATTTCTCTACTGGAGAGGGCAAAAAACCTGCAAAGCATCCAGACCCCTGCCCCGCAGTGATGGTGCACAGGGAAGGGGCAGCAAGCTGACCCCACTGCCTGGGGCTGGCATCGACCTGCTGCTGACAGCCAGATGCAGGATCAATGCATGCAAACCATCTGCCGAGGCACTGCTGTGCCTCTTGCTCTCAGTGCAGACTTAAGTGGCACAGAGTGGGATCCAGATGTCCCAGGTCCTGTCCCTTCTGCCAACACACCTCTGTAGGATATCTAGTGCAAGCTGTAAAAGCAGGGAGCAGAAAGCCCAAGGAGATGCTGGCAAAGAGCCTGGAGCTGCACTCAAGCCAGGCCAGTTGCTCAGCTGGGAGCAGGTCTGACTGGTGGGTCACAGGCCAGACCAAGGGTAGGTGCCACACAAGCAGCTTTCCATGGAAGCTGTGCCCCTGGGACCCCAGTTGTGCCGTTTGATGCAGCTCTGTTACTGCAGCCTGGAAAATGAGAAACTAGAGAATGCACAAGGGGAAGGTGGCTTCTCCCCCAAGTCCCTTTCCGAGGAAGGAAGCTTTGCAGGGGGGTTGCGGCCTGCAATGATGAGGGGCACACAGCCCAGGAGAACCCATGCATGCAAGGCTGAGAAAGGAAGCAGAACAGTAAATGCCACTCTGCAGCATGTCACCTCCCCGTGACACGTCTCTTTGTGAGGGACATGCAGACAGGCAGAGAAGCAAGTCTGGGGAGAAAAGTGATCTGTAAATGGCACAGCTGAATGCCAGCAGAACCATGGGCTGGAGAGGCCACAGACCCTGGCCCTCTGACCATGACACCTAAAGATGAAAGTCCCATTTCAATGGGCTGGTATTTCAGGGCTGGCCTGGTGGCATTTTGAGGGCAGTATCCACCAGTGCTCATTTTCAGAAAAGCCACTTTCCCTGTCAGGTTATAGGCACTACATTCACACCGAGCCAAACACGCTGGCAAGCCAAAGGAATTTTTCTTTGCTGCATTCCACAATTGCTCTCTGGGCACCTGGAGAGCAGAGATGCCTCCGAGACAGCTCCTGGGCACGACCAGCCCCCGATACTGTGCTTTCCTGCAGGAGCAATGAAGATCTCCTCCAAACCCTGGCACCAAGGAGGGTTTATGTTTGAGGACCTTCATCCAAACCTTGCTCAGGACATTAAGCTGGTTTTGCTGTCAAGGAAACGGCATCTAAACCACCTAAATGCAGACAAAAAGCCCCATCTCTGTTGCAATGCCTGGTGGTGTGGGGATGATGGGAAAGGCTCCATCTCATCCGGAGTCCTCCCTGGCCTGCAGAGCATCAGCCAGGATGAAGGAGTTGAATGAATCATCAATCTTCTCAAATTTCCAATTGTGTTGAGTTTCCAGGTTTTTCTTGACTACAATCTCTCTCAAATCCAGTTGTACCTGACCGTCACCTCAAATGCTTGTTGCAAAATCCAAGTGTTGGGGAAGCACTTCGGTTTTTTGTTGGGTTTTTTTTGCATGGTTTCAAGCTTGCCAGGGCTGAGACACTGCTCCATCCCTCCCTGGTCCTGGGACAGTGGCATGGAAGCAGCAGAACATCCTGAGCATTGAGCACGCCAATGGCTTCAGCACCATCCTTATGAAAGGGCAAGAATGCTCGTGGGATGAAGCAGAGAGCAGCCGGTGAGTCTCCAGTTCCTACTGCAGTGGATGAATGGGGGTTGTCTGAGCATCCAGACCTGGCAGCGGAGAGGCACTGCCCCCTCCCTGCATGTTTTACCTGCTCCAGCATCTGAAGCACAACCCAACATAGCAGGATGCTTCAGGAAGACATGGCTTGTACTGCAAGGGGACCAGCTCCACAGGGGAACGTTGTCACCCATGGAAGAAAGCCTCATCTGCCTTGCACTGCCCAGTGCTTCAGCAGGCAGAAGGACCCAAAGGAGGGAAGAGTGTTGTAACGTCTCGAGTTCATTAGGCTGAAACATGTCTGTTGACACGGGTGAGAAGAACGCATGTTCCTGGGCTGAAGAGACCACAGCCACTGACCTTTCCAGCCTTCCTGGAACTGGAGGCTGCTGTGGTCTCAGGTCTAACCACACAGAACTGATGGTGGGAGCAGCAGGCTGGAGGCTGGGAATGCCAGGAGCACATGGAAGCCTCAGAGCTACGGTGGGATGTTGCAGAGTGCCGGGGGCAGCAGGGAGAGATGGTCTCATGCTGCTCCAGCAGTTTATCTCCTGAGATGCTACAGAGGCTGAGCCCATGGTACCCAGGTGTAGGTGGGAGATGATCAATGTCCTGAGCATTTCCAGCAGGTTTTGCTGGAGCACAAAGCATAACAATGAGCACAGAGGAACACCAGGAGGTTATACCAAAACCTGGGATTGCTAGGAAGTGCTGTAGGACTTTGTCTTGTGTGCCAGTCCTGCCCTTTCCCTGTGCCAAAGCAATACAGCTTTCCCAGGAACACAGGCCACAGAAGCAGAGGGGAGAGATGGGCCCTGCTGCTGCAGGTGCTACTGTACTTGCTGTCCCCATGTCCCCCCAGACCAGCAGTCGTGCCCCATGAACCATCCTGCCTGATTGGGCTCTGCTGGGCAGATCCAGGCAGCAGCCAGCCCCAGTCCAAGAGCATTACAGCCACCTCTGAGATGGGATTTAACATGTTCCCCCCGGAGCTAACCCTATCCACCTGCAGAGCTGGGAAGAACTGGGCACAAAATGCTTCAAAAGGGGAAGGAGAGGGAAGAAGCAAGAATAAATTTCCAGTGGATGCTTTTCCATTGCCAAATCCAGAATGGCTACCAACAGCTCAGCACCACTGAGCAGCTCTTCATTTGCTCCTGCACCTCCAGGCACGCTAAGGGTCTTCCTCCTGCTGAGCACACCGGAGCGGTCAGAAGTGACACTGGGAAGCCCTTGGAGTGAAGGAATTGTTGGCTTGGCTGCTGGAGCATGGTGCTCATTGCTCCCCTCCTTTCCAGCATGGAGAGAGGAGCCCATGTGGAGGTGACAGTGACCACTTCACATCCCCATGGCAAGCCAGGCAGCGTGCTGAGCTGAGATTGCCTCCAATGGGATTGGATTGGAGATACATCAGCGGGTGAAGGTGGGGTGTGACACCACCCCTCCCCACAAGCCTGCAGTGTTCTGCCCTTCTGATGGGGTGGCTCAATGGGGGGAGAAGTTGCACTGGATCCTGCTGCTGGTTCCGGCTTGCTGAGGGCTTGAGTGAGCGCATGAGCCAGGTCGCTGCTCCCCTGCCTGCCACCAGCATCTGTGGCTCTGGCTGCTGCAAGGTTGCTGGCGCCATGTCCTGCTCCTGCCTTTTGCTCCATCCACCTTGGCCTCTTCCCAGTCCTCCAGCTTTGTTCAGTTCATCTTTGTTCCGTGCTGCCCCGGGAAGTGCCTCTGGGAGCAGGCGTTTGCTTGGATGCAGGGGCAAGGAGCGCTTCCCTCCGGCCAAGGCTTTCCTCTTGCCTCTGTGTTGACTCTTTGCTTACCTTGAAAGCGTCCCCGTCCCTCGGTTCTCTTCCACCCCCAAGGCCTGCTCCCTCCCGGCAGCTCCGGGATCACGATGTTCCGGGTGGGCTGTGGGGCACCTCCTCTCCCAGGTGGGACTGCAGCTTCTGGGATGCTCCAGGAGTAAAGCAAATCTTGCAGAGACCCTCAAAGGCCCTTGGTCACCTCCCAGAAGGAGCGGGAGCACGGCTGAGGGATGCTGCTGCAACTGGCTTTGCTGTTTAACTTCCTTTTCCCAACTCAGAAGCGGCCAAAAGCAAAGCGATGGTGACTTCAGCACAGGAGTTTGTTTTTGTCTAATGGAAGGTACAAGCCAAGCAAGAAAGAACATCCCCTTGCTGTGGCTACATTCGCTTTTAGTGGCTTGCAGAGCCGAATCTGAGAATTCCTCTCTTTATATCCAGTCTCTCTTAATACAATTTTAATATTCTGGTTGATTCTAAAGATGCAACGTTAACTATAGAAACAGCAGCAGAAAAGCATGTGGGGTACAAGACTTTTTTTTTTTTTTTATACAAAAAAAAATTCTTTTCGTTGCTTACAAAACATATGCAAAAGAAGCTAAAAAAAAAAACCAAAAAACCAACCCAAAGGCATTGCTATTTGTTCTACATAAAAAAATCTCATAACTAATGTTCTTTTTTTTTTTTGTTTGTTTTAAAAAAGAAATATCAAGCTTAGGCACAATTTTGCTGCTGGCTGCTTGTGAACAAGCCAAGAGAACACGCCACCCCCTCCTAACTGAGTGATATGTATTGACTGTTCTGCACTTTATACTTAAGGCAATTTTTGTTTGTTTGTTTTTGACAAGGTGTGTGTTTTCCACCCCTTACGTCACGCCAGGATCCATCCACGTGTGTCAGTATTAGCAGTACTAAAGTTCATGGGTAGAGAAGGTTGCAGGTCACACCGAGAGTTTTCTTCCTACAGATCTCTGGATCCAGAAGAAGAAACAGACCTATAAATGGAAAAAAAAAGTGAGAGAAACCCAAATGAGAATAAAACTGCTCCTCAAGCTCAAGGCCCCCTGCTGCAGCCTTGTCTCTGCAGGAGTCAGCCCTGATGCTCGATGTGGCCACAGCAGAGCCCAGACAGGAACTCACTGGGCTGCCAAGACACTCGCTTGGGCTCTTGTCTTTTCAGGGCAGCTGCAGGTGCAGCAGATGTCATAGAATCCCAGCCTGGTTTGGGTTGGAAGGGACCTTAAAGCTCATCCAGTTCCAGCCCCCTGTGGCCCTTCTCTGGACAGTCTCCAATAGGTCCATGTCTTTTGGGTACTGAGGATTCCAGAGCTGAACCCAAGACTGCAGAGGGGTCTTCCCAGAGCACAGCAGAGGGGGACAATCCCCTCCCTCGACCTGCTGCTCACGCTCTGGGGATGCAGCCCAAGATATAATTGGTCTTCTGGGCTGCAAGTGCACTTTGCCCACACATGTCCAATCCCCCAAGTCCTTCTCCCTTCATCCCCCAACCTGTATTGATAGCGAAATCGGCAGTACCTTGCACCTGGCCTTGTTGAACCTCATAAGGTTCACACAGGCTCACTTCTCAAGCTTGTCCAAGTCCCTCTGGATGGCATCCCATCCCTCCAGCGTGTCACCTGCACCACTCAGCCTGGTGCCATGTGCTCCAGGGTGTGCTGGTGCTGCAAGCTGAGGCACTGCAGCACAGGACCCACTGTTCCTGATCTCCTCAATCCCCCCTTGACATCCCTACACTCGAGGCCAAATGGGGTCAGCTACTCCTGGCCAAGCACAGGCTTCCCTTAAAAATGGGGACAGCACAAAGCCTGCATCTGCCATGGTCTCGCTGGAAGAATTTCACCTTATGTGTCTCTTTGGGAATTTCTGGAACCTGCTCATTCCCTCCCATAGGTCCACCAGGAAAACAAGTTGCTGGTTTCTGGGAGCCAAGTGGGGCAGGGCTGGGAGGCGCAGAGCAGAGCTGAGCTCACCCAGGGTAGAGCAAGCACCAAAACCCTCTATCTTGGCTACAGGGCTGCACCCCTCTCATGGGGCAGAGGCTTTGGGTCTCCCCAGACAAGCAAATGAGATGCACATGCAAGTCACCTACTGAAAGTAAATTAGGAAGGACACTGGCTGGTGCCAAACGAATGGGGCCTGAGCATCCATCCAGCGTGCACTGGCAGTGAGTTGGACCCACAGTGGGGTGCTGGGATCACAGGGTGAGGGATGATACCTTTACATGTGTCCAACAGGGTTGTGACCATCTCCTAGACCAGGATGTGAAGCTGAAAGTGTCATCTGGGGATCTCCTACTACTCCGGACACTTTCTCTTCTTCCCGACGCTTCAAGCAGGCTGCTTTAGGGTTCAGATTGCGCTCTATGCCAAAAACATCAAGGGAAGGAGGGAGGGAGGGAAGCAACCTCAGTTTGGGCAACAGCATCGCGCGTGGCAGCAGCAATCCAAAAGAGAGAGCAAGGACAGAGTCCCAGGACAGACAGATGGGACCATGCGAGGAAACCACCTCAGTGCAAGCTGCTCTCTGCCTGCTGCTCCTTGCAGTGGCTGCAGTAACTTGGCCAGACCCCTGCTAAAGCAGAACCCCATGCCCGGCTCAAACACCATGCCAACTGACACATGTGGTTGCTTTGAGAGAACCCCAAGCGCCTCAGCCAGCCCTCAGAGTTGACGACTGAGTTTTCCAAAGCTGCTTAATGGAATGCAGATGCCAAATTCCCATTAAGCATGAAAGGGGGATGGCCAGAGCGGCCTTGAATCCACCCTGGGCCGGGGCTTTGGAAAGCTCAGCCAGTGTAAACACGACCTCGCACGGAAAGCAGGAGTCACAACAGAGATGGACGCACACGCAGAGACACGGGGGGAAGAGAAAGGCCCCGAAAGGCACCTGCAGCTGTTACCATACCTCGTACTTGCTGCTCCAGGCCCAGAATGACCTGCACCGCTTGCTGTAGGATGATCAGTTTGGTCTGTGCTTTGTCCGTTTTTAAGTGCATCTGACACATGCGTCCCAGTTCTTTAAAGGCCTCGTTAATGTCCCGCACACGCACCCTTTCCCTGGCGTTATTGGCCATTCTCCTCTCCCGGTCCCTCAGATCTTTGTCCTCCAGTGACAAGGCCTCGTCTGTACTGCTGGGTTCATAGCACCACAGGGATTAGTCAGGGGGGTGGTAGCAAGGAGGGGGCTATATGTTGCCATGCTGGTAGTGCTGCTGGTGTCCACTGCAAACGGTTCGAACAGCCTCACTTTGCAAAGCCAATTTGTCTTGGGCACTTCCTGGAGCACTGCAGGCTACTGGGGCTGTGTGTTGCCTCTGTGAACCACGGCAAGGTGCTGCCAGCACGGGGCTGGAGGGTGCTGCCAGGGGTGAGAGTGGGCAGGGGCTGCAATATCAGCACCCGCACCTTCTCCTCTCTGCACGACTTTGCCTTCCTGTTCGTTTTTGGCTGAAAACTAAAAGTTCAGGGTGGGTTCCTCAGCCAAAACCATCAGGTTCATCTCCCAAGGAAAGGCTTTTTGGGAGAAAACCAATCTCTATTTGTAAGATTTCCTTCAAAAATCACATCTGCAGCAAAATCATGGAATGGTTTGGCTTAGAAGGGACCTTAAAGCTCATCCAGTTCCAACCCCCTGCCACGGGCAGGGACACCTTCCTCTAGAGCAGGTTGCTCCAAGCCCCTGTGTCCAACCTGCCCTTGAACACTGCCAGGGATGGGGCAGCCACAGCTTCTCTGGGCACCCTGTGCCATTGAAGGTGTTTTGGTCAGTCAGGCCCAGACCTTCTTACAGGTGGGGGGGCAGCAGCAGGGGCCAGATCCAAGTGCTCCAGCTGCTGCTGAGCGTCAGTCTCACATGCAGACACTGAATCCAGATCCTTCAACCCAGCAAAATCACACTGGAAGGGGGTGATTTTCTTTTCCAGGCACTGTCAGGAGTTTTGGGAGAGGCTCCACCACTGGCAGCACTCCAGGGGTGCCCAAAACAGGCAGGGATTGGCAGGGGGGGAAAGGCAGAGTCGTGCTGGCAGCACCTTAAAGAGTGGCCTGGCCTGTAGCCCGTCCCCTCCACACCCCCAGTTTAGGGTACAGACGACCTTCTCCCCCAGAGCAAAAATTCTTGCAGGAAAGACCCCTATCTGAGGAGGGTCCTTGGGTGAGACCTGGCACTGGGACAGATCATGGCCTTCAGCTCCAGGGGAGCCACGTGGGGATGAGCCTTCACCGAAGAGGGGCTGCAGAGTCAGAGCCTTCCTGGGAGGGAGCCTTCAGATGGTCCCAACTGCATGAATGGGGAGCAAGGACTCCCCAGGCCAGTGTTTGCCTGTGTGGGACAGGAGGCTGCCCTCTGTCAATGCCTGCATCCTCTCCATGCTGTCTTGTCCCTGCCTGCACCCCCTCCTCACTGCCACCTTCTCTCCAGCATGTCCAGGATGGCTGGGGAGAGCAGAACCACCGGTGACCCACCCATGGCAGAACCCTGCTCAGTCCTGGCTGATGGCTCCCCTGAGGAGGGACACAGCTCCAGCAGCAGATGAGCAGGATGGGGTCATCTCCCTGCCATCAGCAAGTAGTTTGCATGGCCCCTGCAGGGTCATAGAATCACAGAATAGTTTGGGTTGGAAGGGGCCTTCAAAGCTCATCTAGTTCAACCCCACTGCAATGAGCAGGGACATCTTCAACTAGATCAGGTTGCTCAGAACCACAGCCTGCCTGGCCTGGAATGTCTCCAGGGATGGTGCATCCACCACCTCTCTGGGCAACCTGTGCCAGTGTTTTACCACTCTCACTGTAAAGAATTTCTTCCTCACATCCAGCCTGAACATTCCTCTTTTAGTTTAAAACCATCACCCCTCGTCCTATCCAAGTTACGTCCTCCAGGTGATAAGGATGTGCGGTGAACTTGTGCCCTGCTCAAAGGGGGCACTAACCTGCCTGGCCCCCTGCAACAACCCCTAATCTTCTTTCCCTTTCTTCCCTGTTATCTACTGATGGCAGCAGGAGGATCCTGGCAGCCCCAGCTGGGTCCCAATGACCTGAATTCCACAGCAGCAATGCAGGAGAGGATGTGGGACTTGACTTCTCTCCTGCAAAGCAGCCTAAAGGCTAAAGCTGGCAGCAGAGGGCCGCCCTGGCTGCCTGCACCAAGGCCTGTTACAGCAACGTGTGGGGCTCAGCTCGCTTCCCTCCGGGAAGGGTTTAAAAAGGGACAAGCGTGGGAGACCAAAGTGAACACGGTGCCAACTCTGCCTGCCCCCCACCGCCCCACAGCTCCTGCCTCAATCCGCAAGCAGCAAGTAGAAGGTAGAGAGTGGGACCCCCGAGAGGTCACGGCTGGGGACTGTCTGTAGGAGATTGGAAAGAACAGAACTGAGAAATAAAAACTGGAAATAAAAGGAAGGGGGAATTACTAAAAAAAAAAATAAATAAAAAAAAAAGAGACAGGAAAAAATATACATGTTATGAAAGGCAAAAAATTACAAACTGAAGAGAGGCACAAAGGACTCCAACATCAATGCAACAGCAGAGGCCAGCAGAGAGGAGCACAGCCAGGCACAAACCAGCGATGGTGTTACAACAGCCTCTGCAGAGAGAAAGGGGGTTAACCTGCCACGGGAGCACGAGCATGCACTGCAGGATGCAGGAACCAAGCAGCAAAGGCCTCTGGAGCGGGAAGCCAAGGCCTTATGCTTCCCTTCCCACTGGGATACGGGGAAGCACTGGTGGCTGAGGGGGATGCCCTCATGGGAAGGACAGAGGAAGGGAGAAGAGGGAAGGAGAGAGGAGGGAAGGGAAAAGGGGAAGGGCAAGGGGAAGGGAACATTTTACTTCACAGGAACTGAAATACCTCGAAGAAATAGGAAGGGGAGGGTGGAAGGGAAGGGAAGAAAGGAAGGGAGGGAGGGAGGGAGGGAAGGAAGTGTCTCCATCCCACTGCCCCTCCATGGCTCTAGCGAGGTGTTCCCGGGTGCCCACAGCCATGGGGCCGGGGGCACAGAGCCCTGTGCTGGGTTGGCCAGCAGGGACAGGGCAGCGCCTGCTGCTGGGAGCAGAGCTGGGCTCTGTGCTTGGAGCAGAGGCATCAGATCTGTGTCCCCTCTGGGAAATGTGGGGGGTTTTTGTTGCATTCCCTCATTTTGCTGGCCAAGCAGCTGAACCAAACACCTTGCTGCAGGACAGCGAGGACGGTGCAGGTGCCCCCGTGGGGACTGGCATGCAGCACGCGCGGTGGCAGCGGGGGGCAAAGGAGAGAGCAGCAGGGATGCAAAACCAGGTTAAAAATAAAATCATTAAAAAAAGAAAACCAAAAAACAGGGAAGTAAAAAAGGACATCAACGGCCTTGAGAACCCAAGGCCACAGGGCAGAGAGACAGTGCAAGGCACCACAGCACATGTCACAGGAGACAGACAGACAGCCCCGTGCCGATCAGATACGTAAAATATCACCACTCCGGGACCCTCACTGACCTCTAACTTGTTGCTCCAGGTTCAGTATGACTGATACGGCCTGGTGTAGGATTAGCAGTTTGGTCTGTGGTTTTTCGCTGTTTAGGTGGAGTTGGCACATGCGTCCGAGCTCTTTAAAGGCCTCGTTGATGTCACGGACCCGCAGGCGCTCACGGGCATTATTGGCGACCCTCCTTTCTCTCTCTCTCTCGGCTTTTTGCTCTGGGGGAAGAAGATCGTCCTCCTCATCCTCATCTTGACTAATGGTTTAAAATAAGAACGAGACAGGGACATTCCTCGCGTGCACTCTCAGCACTGGTCAACTCACAGAAAAGAAACACACATCGAGGCACCAAGACACTGAGCCCCAAGAGCCAGGACACCCGTTTGTCCCCGCTCAGTGTCCCGCGCTCAGACACAGGGACACATGGGGACTTTACACAGAAGCTATTAAGGTTCTTCTTCTGCCTCTTTTTTGGGATTTGTTTTGGTTTTAAACAACACAGAAAGAAACCACAAAGCGATTAAGGCCTGAGCTTGTTGCTAGGAGGTTGTAAGGTGGCCTGGAGAAAGAGTAGGGGGCAACATTGGTGTCCCAAGCTGGTGTTTTGGGAAGCTGCAGCCCTCTGCCTCCAGGACAGGAGGTGGCTGCAGTCTGGAGCAGCAGGGCTGGCACTGCCCCTCTGGGCAGCAGCACCCTGGTGAGGTCTCCGAGCTGACAGTGAGGTTGCAGACAAGCCAGCACGCTGGAAAGACTCAACCTGATCCACTGCCGCAAACCTGACTGGATGTGACAGAGGATACAGGAGCTCAGAGCAAACAGTGGAGATGGCCAGAGGCAGGGAGGAGGTCAAAAGCTTCCCAGCCCCTGACTGAGGGCAGTTGAGCATTCAGTCCCTTCCAGTCCTTTCCATGCATGGCCACAAGCAACGCTCCAGGAGACCACGCAGGTGGGTGCAGTTCGTATGGGTAAAGGCACAAGCCCTCTGCTTTAGGAGCACGAGGAAGCCCTGAGGCCACAGGGATGGAGGCCAGCAGCAGAGGCTGGCAGGGAGCCCAGGTTGGGCCATCTCTGTGTGAGGACACCCAAGGCTCCTGTGGTGGGCAGCGCCTGGTGGGTCTGTGCCATAGGATGATCCCGGGCCAAGCCCAGAGCCTGGGGGTCACTGTGGCTGTACCCCAGCCCAAATGCCCCCAGCCTGGTCATGTGTAAATGAAGGGAGAGACCTGTTCAAAGAGCACCTTGTTCTGTTCCTGGAGGGTTTCAGCTCCTTCTTCTCCTCCTCTGAGTTATCTGCCACCGACGTGTTCTCCTCGTCCTCCTTCTCTTCCCTCTTTATTTCGCTGGTTCCCGAGGAGACACTGCTTCGCCCCAGCCCCCCTGACAAACCTGCTGAGGAAGCAGAGCCACACATGAAGGTTGGAGGAGCCTGACCCACACAGAGGATTTGGGGGGGCACCAGGCCTTGGTCTTCTTGCACTGCATCACCAGCATCTGGCCTCCCAGCCTCATCCTGCATTGTTAATCTGCAGGAAGAGGAGTTAGAGGGGTGCTGGCTCTGCCCTGCCACCACTCCCCGCTTTCCTCCTCCCCATCTTCCAGGTCCAACTTCACTCAGCAGAGCAGGGCCCAGAGCAGTGGCTCTGTGCACCCAGAGCTGGCAGAAGGGACAGGAACGTGTAGGCTAAATCTCTGGAAAAGGCTGAAGGTAGGAACAGCCCTGTGAATGCTGCAAAGAAGCACCAGCCTTGCAAGAGCACCCATCTCCCCCCAGGCTGCTGCTGCTGCGCAGGGCAGGACCTAATGGGTGACCCGAATCTCCCCCGTGGCAGGCAAGCCCCAAGCGTGCACATGAGCAGAGCTGCCTTACCGCTGTACGTGTCCTGCTGCCTGCTGAGCTCAGGGAGTGAGCTGGGTTGTGATGGAAGTGTAACATGGTTGTGGAGCATGTTGGGGTTGCTGGACAACCCATCTTCAGGGTGACCTCCTCCCACCTAGAGCAGAACAAGCAAAGCAAGCCTTGAGGGGGGGAAGCATCATGGCCAGTGGGGATGGGCGCAGCCACTCTGAACACCTATGCTAACCAGGCTGAGGTGCAGCCACATGCCCTCCTCACACACTCCCACTATCCAGACTGCAGGCATGCAGGAGGGAACAGCCAACCTGCTCCAGCACCAGCTCTCCTCCAAGGACCATGGCAGGGGCACTGCAGGTCAGCTGGACCAAGCAGAAAGACCCCATCAGTGCTGCCTCCCCCTTACTTGCTCAGTAGCTGAGTCTGGGGAGCTCAGGAGGGAAGCACGTCTGGTTCTTTAGAGGGACTGGAGATGTGTTACTGTTTGCTGCACCAGGCAACCAGCTCTCCTGTGGTCACCAGCCTCTGGACAATGGGGACCTAGTGACCCAGCAAGGGAGGGACCCCATCATCCATGTGCTCAGGGCACCCAGGAGCTGTCGTGCTCCCTGGAGCCTGAAAGAGCCATCACACATCAGCACTCCCCAAGTGCACAGAAGGACGTGGTGCCAGCCTGAAGGGTTTGCAGCTGAGAAGTCCTGGCAATACCTGGCTCTCTATACCTGTGTCCTGCCCTGCACCAGATCCCTCTCCTCCTTCCTGCATATCCCAGGGATGGCTTGAAGCTGTTTTGAGGGATTCCCATCCATGTTAGAGGAAAGAAAAGCTTTCACCAATTCTGCCTGCCCTGAGAAGGAGCATGAGCAAGTGGCACGGGCGGCTTGTGCCCAAGAGCCACCACTGTGCTTGGTGCTGATTCAACCCTCCTGCATGAACAAGGTGAGACGCTGCATGTCACCCATTCAAAGCTGTCACCAGCTGACCCAACCTGGACCTCACTGAGCTCTTCTCACAACAAAGGCAACAAGGCCAAGTTGGACACAGGGGCTTGGAGCAACCTGCTCTAGTGGAAGGTGTCCCTGCCCGTGGCAGGGGTTGGAGCTGGAGGAGCTTTAAGGTCCCTTCAACCCAAACTCCTCTGGATACCAGGGCACCCCAGGACACGGGTCCCCAGCATGTCCCCACCAGCTGCCGTGATGCTTCCACACTTACCAGACTCGGGTGCCTGTTCCCCAGGGACATGACTGAGGCTGGGAAGGCCTGGCCCAGGCTGCCCACGGTGGCACTGTGGGCCGGTGCTGAGCCCAGCAGGCCGTGCATGTCCCCATGGTTGCTCGGCATGGCGCCTGTCTGGCCCACAGCGTGATTCCTCAGCACGTGGATGGCTTCATCCAACCTGTCTTCCATTTTGTTTTGCTTGAAGGACAGGAGAGAGGAACATGGCTACGTTAATGCCTGTGAAGCCAGCAGCCCACTGCAGCTCTGTGTGCTTGTGGCAGTCATGCACTCAGCTACTGCAGGCTGAAATAACCCCCTGGAAGAGTCAGTGTCATCCCCTAAAGGCACAAGTGATCACACAAGTGGAACTGGGGTTGTTTAACCTGGAGAAGAGAAGGCTCCAGGGAGACCTTAGAGCAGCTCCAGTGCCTAAAGGGGCTCCAGGAACCCTGGAGCGGGGCTTTGGACGCGGGATGGAGGGACAGGACAAAG
>NW_009920066.1:4485-7028 GCF_000696875.1 Nestor notabilis | reverse complement strand
CGCTAGTGTAAGGTGTCCGGGTCTGTGGCAGGGGTTGGAGCTTGATGAGCTTTAAGGTCCCTTCGAACATCAACCATTCCATGATTCTATGATTCTGTAACTACTCAGGAAAGGGTGGCAAAAACCAGACAGAAATCTGTTCAGCTGGGCCAGACCCACAGGGTCCAATTCTGTTGCAGTGCCCAGCTCTGCTTCCAACCAGGTGTCCAGCTATCAACTAACCATCTTCCTCCAGGCCCCACCTGTTTCAGGAGAGGACCTTTACCAGGCACACAAGGGATGGGACAGAAAAGAAGACAGATCATTAAGCAACACTTACTAAAGTGTGGAGGCTCCCTTCGTAGCTGGGAGATAAGGCACCCTGTCCGCTTGCTCGCGACCACTGGGATGTGCCTGTGAAGAAATGGAGAGAGCTTGGAACCGGGCACAGCTGCCACTAGATGGGGCTGGGAGCTGGGCCACCACGCTGGGAGCTGCCACCACAGCACGTGTGGCACCCTAGGGGCCACCACAGCAGGACATCACCTCATCAGCACACACTGAGCTCCGGCCACCACAGCACCACAGTGGGCTCACTTCTGCTCTGCATCTACAGGACACTGAGCTCGGGCCTTCAGACCTCGAGAGGTTTTCAGGTTTGAGGAAGCTCAGCCAGCACACACGCTGTGCTTGCTGTGACCCTGGTGGGAGCAGCAGGCTGCTGGGTGATGCTGCTCCACACCCTGAGCATTGGGCTGAAGTGAGAGAGCTGGCACCAGACGGGAGCAGAAATGGGCTTTCATCAGGCACTGAAAATAGCTTGTAACTAGTTGGCTGCTTCTCAGTTCCCACTGCTCTCCACCCATGGCAGACAAAACCAGGGATGAACCATCCAAGACAGGATGCACAGGGACAGGGTCAGGATGCTCGGGACAGGGTTGGGATGCTCGGGGACAGGGTCTGTCTGAAGGGTAGGAGCAGGTCCCTGGGGGTGGCAGCAACGCGTTAACTCAAGCAGAGCTGCTTGCCCCTTATACAGGGGCAAAACCCGGTGCAGGCAGAGCCTTTTGCTGCAGCCAGGCACCGCTTGGCTCCAAAAGGGGAAAAGCTCCAACCCATTCAAGCAGACAGACATGCAGCTTCACAGGGACATTTAAAAATCATCTTCATGTCTGGCTGTCCCTCCTCATCACTCCCCTGCTTTGAAAACTAAAGCGGAGTTGGCAAGATTGCCCCAAGTGCCTTTGATGAGGGTTTGGGGCTGCTCAGGGAAGTACACAGCCATGGACCTCCTGAAAGCAAACCTGGCATTCCCCTTTGTGCAAAAAGCAATGTTTTTCACCTACCTGCAAGCCCCTGAGGGGAGCCGACCGGTGTGGAGGGGTTTGACGAGAAGTTATTGCTAGAGTGATCCGGGGAGTAAATCTGGAGCGAGAGAAGCAGGGCCTGGTCAGCAGCGCCCACCCTGCCATGGCTCAGCCCTCCCCAGCCCATGTGCAGCAGGACCACTGAGGGCATCCTATTCCCATACCCACACCCCACAGCTCCCCCAGGAGAGCCAGGGCCCCTCTGTCCCTGCTACACAGCTCCAGCCTCTGTTCTTCAGGTTCCACCTTGGAGGAAAGCAAGATCCCCAAGGAGTCACTGCAGGGTGCAGAAAGAAAGGTCCTTACACTGAATAGGACAGAGGCAACCCCAAGCTCTGAGAGCCTAGAGGGACCAATGCCCTCCAGTTTGAACCAGGATATACAGGCCCAGGACTACTGGGACTTGCAAGTCCTGGTAGGAGGATCATGTAGGATCTTGCCAGACCAGCACCAGGCTCATGGGCACAGCTCTGCAGGGCCACCATAATGTCCCGTGCCTCAGTTTCCCCAGCTGCCAAAAAGGGCTTTTGCAAAGCACCAGGCCTCAGGATGGCAGTACAGAGAGGGGGGAAAATCCGCCCCAGAGAGGCTGACAAGTTTTTTTGGTATGCATTCATCCAAACTTCTCAATGTCTCCATGTTGCCTGCTGCCTAGAAGGTCCCTCTTACAGAGGGGAGGTCCAGTGCTGCAACAGAACAGGGACAGGGACAAGGGGCTGCAGAAGTTCTTACTGAAGCTAGTGCCTTCCCGAGCGCATCTCCTGAGCTCCCGGCTGTGGTTCCTCTGTTACCTGCCAAGAGAGGACACGGATGTTACTGCCAGGCTGCCAGATCCCCAGCAGGACAAGACCTCTGGGGTCACCTGCTCTGACACTGAAATCTCTTGCTCTTACTGCTTTGCTTGAAAAGGAAAGGGATTCCCAGCTCAGAGCAGCCCAGGTGAGGGCACACCCCCCCCAGGAGCCTTCCTGGGGCTGCAGGAACATCATTTTAAGGTGTTGTTGAAGGTGTCATGCCACCAACAGCGATGCTTCAGCTGCAGCGTGGCCCATTTTTCACAGGGCATCTTAAATCCCTACAACCCCAAACTTGCTTTCCCTCCTCTGAACAAGAGGGTTTCTGCAAATCAAGGTCAGGATCTTTGTTTCCTGGGAAAAGGAATTCATTTCAGTAACAGGTTTTGTAACAGGTTCAGCA
>NW_009920066.1:3901-4390 GCF_000696875.1 Nestor notabilis | reverse complement strand
CCTGCCTTCCCACAACGCAGGTGCAAATCCCGCCACTCACTTAAGCCATGGCACCTCCAGAAGATAACATCCCAGATCCTGGTCTCCTCCCAGATCCACCAAGCGAGGTGGAAACCCCCAAGCCAGCAGCCTGTCTCCCCCCTGCAGCCTGCCCAGGTATCCAGCAGCAGTAACCTCACTGTGCCTCCTCCTCATGCAGTAACCCCAAGCAGGGTTAAAAAGGGCATAAAAAGTGTGGGTCCATCAGACACAGCCTGGGCAGCCTCAGAGGTTTGCACAAGACTTTGTATCTTCCACTTAAGCCTCTGCACGGCAGTGGAGAAGCAGGGGGTCATGCTGGGCACCACCACACGGCCGGGGCCATCCGTACGTACCCATCATGCTGTCCGTGCCACTGATGGGAGGCGTGTGACTGGAGACACCGTATGGCGTGGAGGCAGAGGAGACGCCAGACACGGAGGGGGGCCCGCCGGTAACCTCTCCTGCAAG
>NW_009920066.1:1766-3475 GCF_000696875.1 Nestor notabilis | reverse complement strand
GGCCGGCGGGAGCGGGGAGGAGGAGCTGCCCAGCATGGCACCGTAACTCGACTGGCTCATGGCACCCGGAGAACTCCACAGGTCTGGCGAGTTATGGAGCCCGTCTGGAAGGAAAACCAGAGCTGAGCAGGGCAGAGATGCCACCATGTGTTCCACAGCCCTTGCAGGGGGATGTCAGCCCAGGCTGAGGGGCTGCATCTGCCCCCGCTGCATCCTGCCTACTCTGAGCATCACCTCCTGAGCAGATCAAAGCCATTGCAGGGCTCCTCTGTGTCTCATGCACTCCTGCCCCAAACTCCCTCCATCCCACATGCTGTGCAGTTCTTCCTGTCATCCGTAATGGGCCTGGCAGCCCCTGCTCTGGCCAGCTTGCAGGACACTGGGGTTGTTAATAACTCACCTGCCATATAAAAGGCTCCAGGATACACAGTGCTGGGAGGTTTCGAGGGAGTATATCCAGCTGAATCCCTGCTGTAGTCATCACCTGAGTTGGATGGATACACCTGCAGAGCAGGAAAAAGGTTGAGAAGAAGCACTTGACCACTCCACAGCCACACATCCTCCCCATGGGGACAGTCAGTCCTGCTCAACCCTCCGCTCAGCCCCTTCACAGGAATCAGCTTCTCACTCGAGGGGAAACTGAGGCACAGGGGAAGCTGAGGGCTGAGCAGTCCTTGAAAGGCTTTTTTGTTTCATAGAATCCCAGCCTGGTTTGGGTTGAAAGGACCTTAAAGCTCATCCAGTTCCAACCCCTGCCATGGGCAGGGACACCTTCCACTAGAGCAGGTTGCTCCAAGCCCCTGTGTCCAACCTGGCCTTGAACACTGCCAGGGATGGGGCAGCCACAGCTTCTCTGGGCAAATTTTCCTTCTAAGTCCACCACCCCAGAAAGCTCTTACCAAAAATCATCTGGTGCCAGTGCAAAAACATCCTTTTTTTTTTCAAAGCAGAAATTGAACACGCAAAGAAACTGAAAAGCCCCTCAAAATGACACGAGAACTTTTGGTTTCAGTTTATTTTCATCCCCATTGATTCATTCTGAAACCACTAATAGTGGTTTTTTGGGTTTAGGTGTTTTTTGGTTTTTTTTCTCTTAAATACCCACGAAAGCAGAGCTCTGCCTGGAAGACACAGATCTCTCTGCAAAAGAAACCTGCCCTGAGTTTCTCATTCCCCACACCCAGCCGGATCCCTCCGACCTGATGTCCCCACCCAGCAAGAAGGGGCAGAATTATCCTCTATTTCTGTAACTGCCCAGAACACCAACAATTTCTTCTTTGTGGTGGTGCAATAGAAAATGAGCTCTGAAAAGCACCGGCAATTCCACTTAAATATATCACTTCATTTTCCCCTGGTAGCTTAAGTTCCTGCTTCTCAGAGCAGCTTCCCTCGAAGCTGGGGGTGTACAGAGCCCCAGGGGCAACCCTGGCCCCTCGCACCGATCATCTCTTGGCAGTGGGGGGCTGGAACCTGTGGTGCACAATGAAGCTGAAGGCAACTTATGAGCATCAGAGCTACAGACAGAGACTGCGGAATGTGTAAAATACAGAGAAGAAAGAGCAATTTCTGCCTGAGCAGCAGGTCAAGGGAGGGGATTCTCCCCCTCTGCTGTGCTCTGGGGAGACCCCCCCTGCAGCCCTGACCCAGCTCTGGGGAACAGCACCAGAGGGACATGGAGCTGTTGGAGCAAGGCCAGAGGAGGCCCCAGA
>NW_009920066.1:687-1457 GCF_000696875.1 Nestor notabilis | reverse complement strand
AGGGGCTTGGAGCAACCTGCTCTAGTGGAAGGTGTCCCTGCCCGTGGCAGGGGTTGGAACTGGAGGAGCTTTAAGGTCCCTTCAACCCAAACCAGGCTGGGATTCTATGAAATAAAAAGAGGGGGAAGGGAAAATCCTGACAGACACTGGCAGCTGCCTCTGTCCCTTGCTCAAAGAAGAAAATCCACGTCCCTTGGCCTTTGTGCACCATTGCAGGGCAGCACTGGGGTGAGGTGGGCGCACGGAGCCGCACGTGGGCACCACGTGTGGCTGGGGAGAGCAGGGGAATGGAGGAGGCCACAAAGAAGAGGACTCCAGTAAATTGACTTTTCCTATAATTTGATTAAATGGCGGGAGCTGAGCCCGGGAATCGACTGGAGCACGTCTAATAGCCCCGCGCCATCTGCCAGGGGCTGGCTCCCGGCCAGCGCGCAAGGCAGCTGTGCCAGAGCGGGGGGGCCACATCCATTTCATACATCCAGAGTGAAAATGAGGAGAATAAAACAGCAGGGATGAGCGGAACAGGCCTGCAAAGCACTTGGGAGTTCGCCTTGCTGTGTATCTTCACTACCCCTGGTCCTCCCCCCATCTCCTGTTGGATCCGGGAGGAGGGGGCAGGTTTCACCCCAGGAGCAGCCTCTGGCCTCTCTAAATCCTTCATTTCCCCACTAAATGCAGACGAGGGTGTGAAAAGCCAACTTAGCTCTTCCCGACAGCAAGAGAGGAGCATCCCCAGCCCCACGCGCGCGGGGTGGGACCTGCCAAACTGC
>NW_009920066.1:0-566 GCF_000696875.1 Nestor notabilis | reverse complement strand
GAGGTCGTTTCCTCTGGTTAGAACTGCCAGCACGGCAAGAGAGCGGCTAGAGCCGCCCCAGCTCTGGGATCTGCAGGGCTCTGCGGCGCTCTCCACCCCCCTTCCCTGTTTTTCTTGCTTAAATGGATGAACTGGGGTGGGACTTCAAGCAGACTAAAGCTAATCAGAGCGCTGACCAGACTATGAATTCACAGGCAAAACCAGCTCCCAGCCACCACACTCACTGAGGGAACAAAACCCTGCAGGAATCGACTTGCACAAAATCCCACCCTGGCTTCCTCCGGCCACGGCAGGGGCCCCTGGGTCCTGTGCCTGGACATGCCAGCCTGCAGGAAGTGCGGTCTCAAGCACTCCCAATTCCAGCTCCACATGGCAGGGAGGCTCAACGGAAGCAGCTCCATGCCCGGGGGGCAGCCCCAGCACGAACTAGCCCCAGCCCAGCACCTATTTCACATGAGATAACCCCGAAAGGCCAAGCAAAGGCACAGACCGTCTGCCCTCCCTGCCTGGCAGCACCTTCACATCCCCAAGCACGAACAAAGGCTGGGGGAGACTGGATGGAGCAG
>NW_009920065.1:0-14103 GCF_000696875.1 Nestor notabilis | reverse complement strand
CAGCCACTCCCACAGGGCGCCCGTCTTCGACGAGAACGAGGACGGTGAGTGCGGAGCTGTCCGCGGTACCGCGCCCGCCGCGCTGCACGGGGAGCGGGCTGGGACCGATCCTCCCCGAGCGGGCTGTCTCCTGGAGCTGAGCTGCAGGGGAAGGAGGAGGGGAAAAGCCCACCTTTGTTTAGTCGTCCGCACCGATTGCGTGGCTATTTGCCCCTAGCTGAGCTCAGCTGAAGTGTAGCACACTGTCACTTGGGGTTCAAGCACATGGCAGGTAACTTCATACACGCCTTTATGAATGGGCATCGTGTTGGGGATGGATGCTTGCTTTTTTGTTTCTATTTATAGCCGATTCTTTGCCCACCTGCCCATTGTAAACGGTGATGTCCGCCTCAGTCGGTATACTTCTTCCATCACCTTTACTTTGTGAAACTTTTTTTTGTTAGCTAGCTCTATTACTCTGAGATTTTTCTCCCTGCCTAGGTAATATGTCATAAGAAAGTATACCTTGTTAAGTTTCTGAAAGGCAATGGAAAAGTTTGCATAAAATACTATATTTCTTCACAATTTATGAATTTCCATGTCATTTTCATACATAGACCATGTTTAACTGGAATTATGTGAATGCATTTCAATTACAATCATTTTGGCTTTTGAAGCAAAGAGAACACAGCACTCTTAGGAAGCAGATAATTGTATATTATCACTAGAAATGTTCTTAATGTTGCTTATGGGATAGATGTTGCCTATCTGGATGATGGATGCTTAATTTTGAGTATATTCCTTTCCCAGGTGTTCCCAATGTATTGTATTAGGAGGTGATTGTGCCTCCATAGACGATCACACTGTTTCGGCTTTCTGAGATTGCTAACAAATAAAAAACATTTAAGCTGTTTCCTACATGTTCAGAACACATGGAGGTATTTGTATTGTTTTGCTAATAGGGAGAATGTGTATTAAATGAATGTAAAGTGCTTAAGAAGGTGAATACACTTTTACTCAAATTTAAGTCACAACTGTCATTCCCAAAGCTTGCAGAGGTATTTGATGAGGTTTGCTTTACAAGACTTCATTGCTTGTGTGGAGAATGGTACACACTATTTACTATTTGCATATTGTGGTGCAATAGCTGTTATTTTCTTGTACCGATATAAAATTTCACTCATTTACCATAGATCATACTATGAAAACAAGTGAAAGAGAAAGGTAAAATCTTGATCGTGACCAATTAGTCTTGTAAACCTTGAGGTAATCCACCAGGAAATATCCAGTAGTGAAAGCATGGTCTCAATCTTGTCTAGACAACCCAAGGTAAAAATAAATAGCCTTCATAAGACTTTTGATTGGGATCTCTTAAGTTAGCACTTTCCATGAATTATTATCCCTTTTTTCTTTCTTTCTTTTTTTTTTTCCCCCATGGGAAAAAGCTATGGTCAGTTTTTGAACAAAATGAACAAAGTTCAATAGTAAATTACTGCAGAGAAGTCTTCATGCCACTTAGTTCTTTTTCCCTCAGTAAAACATTCTGTAATGCAGCCATTATTAACACCTAATAAAAAAGCACATAAAGTATTTATGGATTTCTATTAGGTCATTATTTATTCTTTGCCTGGTTTTGTTTCGTTCTGGATTTTTTCCCCGTTATGAATGTTCCTAACATTGTCCCTTTTTTCTTCTTAAGATATTATGCTTAGCACAACCATCTAGTTCAGAAGAGTCCACTGCTTTTAAAGCAAAACAATAGCCTATCTCCCATACTACTTACAAATTATTATTCAGGATGATATTTTCTCCAAGTACCTACATAATGTAGGAAAACATCTCTTTGAAAATATATCTTACAAGTTTTAATACAAAACCAAGCTGTATCTCATAGTCCCACTAGTAACTATGAGAGTCACAGTTTTCCACAATATTGGACTCAATATGAAATTTAAAGTATAGCAAAAGAAAGTAGAATAGTTTCTTGAAATGGTATGATTTTGCTCAAGAATGACAATGCTTATCAATTCAAAGAGAACTGGAGTAAATGAGTCGTGTATGAATAGTAGAAACCAAGCTATTTAGTCTGTTGTGTGTAACATCTCAACTGCCTCTTCAAATGAGAAAAAAGAGCAGAAAAAAATATGATCATTTTGTGTTTGTATGGCTTAATAATGGATGTAGAATAACACATGGACTTTGGAAGAAGAGGTTTCAAACCATTTATTGTCACTTTGTAAATTACAGAAAAAGTTAATTATTCGGTGTACAACCTAACAAAGAGATGTATGGAAATAGTATATAAAGAGCACCCAGATACTGCCTGACAAGCCTATAGAGTACCTGTTCCAGAGTTCCAACTCATGCTTTCTGTCTAGTGAGAATAGGTGTTGATCCATTGAGTAGATCTAAAAACTATTCATTGGTTGTAGACTCCCTGCCATGCTTCGAATGATAAAAAGTGGCCCAGCCAGAAGGTTGGACTACATGCTGTAAATCCCGTTATCACAGATAGCATAACATCATTATCATACGCTGATCTTCTTAAAGTCCATAATACACACCATTTTAAAACTAGCTGTATTTGCTCTCTCTGTTATGTTATTGTTAGAAGGATCTTCCAGAACTTCACTCTGAATGGTTAGAAACATCTATTTTCCTGATTAAATGATTCTTAACCTATTTATAAGATTTATGTTTATTACAACCTTTTTGTTAGCTTAAAGAGTTTTCCACCATCCATAATTACTCCAGTGCATTGATAGAAAGCAAAAATGTCCCTTCACAGTCTTTGATTTGTAAGAAAACCTCTTCTAATTTTCTCTTATTTCTACTGCCTTTTCATTCCCTGTGCCCTTCATCTGCATGCATTTGAACTTGTCTCGGTTGCACATAGACAATCCAGAGTTGCAGGTGACTTTTCACCAGGGCCTCGTGCTAGAAAAAATACTTCCTGATGTCTACTAGAAATAACTTTCCTGGTACATATGCCCTCTTCATGGGTGTATCATGTAGATAGTTCTGTCACCCTCTGACCAGTTAGACTACCAGTGCCCTGTTCAGTGATTTCCCTTGATGAGCAGAAGATTTTTGTGTTTCTATGTACATGACCTTGTATTTTGCATGGCTGAATTTTGGTCCATTTCTATTACTCATATTCTCAAAGATGACCACCCATTTCTTTCCTTGTGATGCTCTCATTCTCCATCACTTTACCAATGCTTTATATTACCACCACTCTCATCAGCTCCATGCTAGTTATCAAGTCCACTGAATATTTTGCGTATATATTCAACTGGATCATTTCCAGACTTCATGTCCTTTGCTGTTAACTCCTATCAGCCTCACCATTCCCATTTAAAAACAAAACAAAACAAACCAGAACAAAACAAAACAAAACAAAACAAAATAAAACCAAAGCAACATTTTTTTTCCTGTGTTACTGTCATGGTTTAACTCCAGCTGGCAACTCAGCCCTGCATAGCCGCTCACTCACTCCTGTGGCAAGATAGGGGAGAGAATCTGGAGTAAAAGTGAGAAAACTCATGGGCTGAGATAAAGACAGTTTAATAGGTAAACCAAAAGCCGCACACACAAGCAAAGCAAATGAAGGAACTCATTCCCTACTTCCCATGGTCAGGCAGTGTTCAGCCATGTCCAGAAAAAGAGGGCTCCACCGCAACTAATGGCTGCTTGGGAAGACAAACTCCATCACTTCAAAGGTCCCTCCCTTCCCTCTTCTTCCTCCAGCTTTGTATGCTGAGCACAACACTATTTAGATTAGCTATAAGGAAGAAGTTCTTCACAGTGAGGGTGGTGAGGCACTGGAGTAGGTTGCCCAAGGAAGCTGTGAATGCTCCAACCCTGGAGGTGTTCAAGGCCAGGCTGGACAGAGCCTTGGGCGACATAGTTTAGTGTGTGGTGTCCCTGCTCATGGCAGGGTGGTTGGAAGTAGATGATCTTAAGGTCCTTTCCAACCCTAACTATTCTATGATTCTATGATTCTATGTAGTATGGAATATCCCTTGGGTCAGTTGGGGTCATCCGTCCCGGCTGTGTCCCCTCCCAGCTCCTTGTGCACCCCCAGCCTGCTCACTGGTGAGGTGGTGTGAAGAGCAGAAAAGGCCTTGACTCTGAGTAAGCAGTGCTCAGCAGTAGGAAATACATCTCTGTATTCCAGCATAAATCCAAAACATAGCCCTATATTAGCCACTATAAAGAAAATAAACTCTATCCCAGACAAAACCAGCATACTCGCCCACCTTGCATTTTGCCATTTAATTCTCACCTTGTTCAGCTTTGCTTGTACTATCTAATATATTGCTTCACTGAAATTGAGAAAAATGAATCCTTAAGCCAACTCTACCATCTACAAAATAAGTTTCTCATCAAGAAAAAGCATCTGGTTACTCTTGTGCAAACAGCTTGTGGCAAAGCCATGCTGTATTTACTTTATTTCTTTCATCTTAGCCTAGGTTAAAACATAACAACAGCTAGGCAAATCTGGCGAACAGAGTCCTTTGTATGCTTAGAGCTTATACTCTGGCTAAAGAAGCTTAGTGGAAAAATATGTTTAATTTCTTGATTTTTCTTACTGTAGCGGTTGTACAGAAAACTAGGTCTGGTGTAGCAGCATTGCTACCTCTCATCAAAGAGAAATACTATAATGGCTTGGAACGATAACATTTTTTGGACATTTAGAAAGTGTTTTCAAGCTAGATACACTAATTTTTTTGTTAATACTGCTGAAGCAAAGGAATGTTGGCCCTCTTTGCCTTGAATATTTCTATTCTCAGGACAACTATCCTCTCCTGAATATGTGTATCCAGTACTAATATTAGGAGAGCAAGGGAGTACATTTTCCTCATGTTCAACTCTTCAGAAATAGCAATAATTTCACAAGAATAGCAATAGAAGGGTGAGGGGAATATTCACTATTGGCAAATGTTATTTGCAAATTCTCAATAGATACCATAAGTGACAAATATGTTAGCAATAGCCTGGTGACTGTAAAGAGTACCTTTCATGTTGGATTTGCTTGAGCATGCTCTGTTAAAACCTCAGAGATATTTAATAGGTGAAAGTGAAATAATAGAAAAGAATCATTTAGAAAAGGGCTGACTTGGGAGAGCTATTACTACTACCACACAGTAATAACATATTTGCCTATATTGTGGTAGAAGATACAGAGGAAAAGATAAGCAGCAAAAGAATTAGAGGCTAGATGTTGGTCCTATGAAGTGAGATGGCAGTTGTATTTGATTGTTTGGGGCTAAAATGTCAGCTTTGCTGCAGTTACTTTTAGAAACAAGTGCACTGAGTCTTTAAAGTTCTTGGTTTTATTTTTATAGCGTGTGACTATGTTTAAAGCATATATGTATTTCCAAAGAGCCTTTCACGGAGTATCCTGAAGCTATGGAGCTTGAACACCCCTTTGCAGAGGTCATTGTGACATACTGTGCCTTAATACTGTAGTCTTGTATGAAGGAATTGAGACATAGCAACATGCCTTAGCTTATTTCCACATGGCCAGTCCCTGATTCACCATAGTGCTTATGTATCTACTTAACTTCAAGGAAGTGCTGAAGTCCCACTTGAGTCATAAGACTTTATTCTGCTGTAATGTCATAACTACAAAGCTCAATGGAAACCTTGTGTACTATGGAATATAGCAGCCACCCTCTGGAGTTAGACGTTAAATTCTAAGTTGTAATTTAAAATTGATATCTTCCTCTCCTCTTTAGAAAAGGCTTCACCTTAAATGAAGGATTTTAAGCTGTTGGGAAGTTGCAGAAAATGTCATTATTAAATGACCAGTTGCTGAAAAGACCATCTTGCACTAAAAGCACAAAAAACCAGACACAGAGCCTCACAAAAAGGTGTGCAATTAATATGGATTCAGATAGGTAAATTCAGAACATAATGGCTGAGTTTATATAAAGTGCAGTGGAAGCTGAAGAACTGTAGAAGTGATAGAGGGAAAAATGACACATGGGGGTTTCACTTGGAACCAATTTAAAGCAATGGTTAAATGCCAAAATATGTCAGATAGATACAAAATAGAGTATTCGGTATCCAGTTCTTGTCAGTGATAAGATAGCGCTCAGCAGCCTGCTGCCACTAAGCTGAAATGGATAACAACTGAGGCAGTCATACAACAACTGTGAAGAACTCAAACCACGAGGCTGAAAACATACCCTCTTCAGATTAGTTGTTCCATAAAATAAAGCCCTACAGAACAGTTAAATAAAGGCTTTGAAATCTAAATACCTTTTGTTAGTGAAAGTAGCAAATATAGGGTGGGATTAATATTTCTGCTGGATTTTTGGTTTGTTCATGCAATTTCTATTTGTGGCAGGTTATGTCACATTTTAATTTTTCTTTGCAAACATGAATATTCCAATTCCCTTTCATAACTGAATTGGGCAAGAATACCACCCAACTGTGACTTAAAAATGCTCTAAGGCAGTTCTGTGTCAAAAAATTGACAAAACACAGCTGTTGAAGGCCATTATTTTATGCTGGATACCAAGGTTTTAGATAAATAAGACCCAGACTACTGGATTTTATTTTTGTTTTATGGACCTGTTGAATTACACAGAATTTTATTTTCCATTTATAGAACTTTAGACAAAATATCATCATTACACGTAGCGCAATACATTTCAGAAACCTTAATGTTAGTGTCTGTACAAATGCAGAACAAAATTGAGAGCACTGCCAAGCTTACAGTTACAGCATGGTATGAGACAGTAGGAGAATGTAGACAGAAAGGAGAGCACAGAATAACAATATGCTAGTTCCAGGCAGTCACAGAGGTACCAACTGTTGTCAAAAGTTTGCATGTTCTGTGCCAAAGAAGGTCCAAAAGGAATATCATGGCATTGCAAGCACCATCAGCCGTTATCTTCCTGACTCAGTCTCCTTAAATCTTTGGTACAATGTACATAAGTAAAGTGGACCACTTCAGACACTAAATGATAATTATAGATGAAGTTTAATACTAGATCACAGATTGCGCTTTTCTACAGGGAGCTTTAAAGAAAAGCAGGATGAATTTGGCACTTCCATCTTAGTTACTTGCTCCCTCAAATGAGCTGCATCTCTGTTCCCACAGTTGACTGTCCTAAAAATGATGTGCAATATCTGATTCACTCACCTTGTCAAGATTAGAACAAAGACTCTTTCAAGGGACAGCTGAAGTATTACTGATTTTATTTTACTTCAACATCATGCAGTTTCAACAAAATCTCTGATAGCAATAGCTTAGAGATGGACCAGATGAATGTTCAGGATCCTTCCTAAACATATTTGCTACAATTCCAATATTTAATCTTCTGCTTTGGTGGAAACATCCTTGTCAGGATCTCTGTCTTAAACAAAGAGTCTTAAACATGTAAGTCTTTGTTGCTGCTTTTGTAAACTTCCATAATTTATACAAGTGGTTGGCATGACACTTCTAAGAGTGTTAAGGAATTTCTTGGTGGCTTGTTGTCTGCGAAGTGTAAGTGCTCAGAAGAAGTAGCATTCAACTAATGTAACTATGTGTGTTACGTAGCGAGCCTGGATGTCAAGATAGGCTTTTGGGGTAACAGGCTTTTGGTGTAATGAAGAATAAATAAATTAAAGCTAATGAAGCATCAAGCAAGATCAGGTCAGAAACTACTCTCCAAGAACAGGAAAAACTCCGAATGTTCCACAGAACTGGAGAAGCCTAAAGGTGGAAGAAGCAGCACACTGAGAAGGAAGGTTTTCTGCATGCTTAAAAGGTTTGGTTTTCCCATTGACAAATCGTGTTCAAATGTACAGAGATACTAAACTGACTCTACTCCTCAATTTTGGCTTCACTTCCAGTAGAGTTCAAAAGATCAGTCTTTCACTTCTGCCAGGGAGATCGTGAGGCTGGTTGCACTCACCCCCCTCTGACACCTTCCCATAGAACAAGGGGAAACAGGTCTATCTCCTCCTATCAGTCTCCCGTGTGGCATCCACTGGGTCATTGGTAGCATTTGGCATCAAAGTGAAATAATTCCTTGATGTGAATGTGTGGATGTGGGTTATAAAGCTAGCAGAAATGTAGGAATGCAGTTTTTTGTGAACCCTGAGCAAGATGTTGTCCAGCAAATGCAGGAAGTTCAGCCTGGAATCAAATGTTGTACCTAAGTGAATTAGAAAATGACTGAGAAAATCTTGGGAAGAAAGAATAGTAAGTAATAATGATCTTGCTCATAGATACTCAAAGAAAGTAAGTCCTATTCTACCAGGACTTTGTGCAGTCTCTTCTGAAGGTGAGCATAAGAATGAAGAAGGCAGGGTTTTGCTGGCCAAGCACAAGGCTCACTTTTTTCTAGCTTGCTCATTAAACAATAAGCAGAAGGAGAAACATTCCTGATGCAAAACCAGGTAGGCAGTGACACCTGGGGCCAAGCACTGAACGGTGGAAAAGAGGAAAAGATTATCTAATTTTGGAGGCTTTACAGTATTTCATCTTGGCTAGAGTGAACTAATACTGAGGTGGTGGGAAAGGTGTGGAAAAGGTTGCTATTGAGATCAATCAATACAAAGCACAAATTTCGGAGAGGATGTTAAAATGAAAAGGACAATTTCAAGCTCAGCCCCAGTAGTGGAGCTCCACAGTATTCTTCCATGGTAAAACATCTGAGGGGAAGGGACAAAAAGTAGGGAACTTATCCATTAAACTTAACAGGAGAGGCATGGCCTTCCTGGAGGGGGAAGAGCAGCAGTGGTAAGCAGTGTGCACATCAGGCAACCTGATCTCTCTTGACCACAGCTGTGCTTAATTTCATGAACTAGTTAAACTGATTACTTTAAACTACATTACTTACTGCCACATGCAAGCCTATATTGAGCTGTTGCTGAATTTGCTCTTTTATATGCAAACTCTGTATATGTGTGTATATGTAAACTTCCCTGCAACAGGAAAAAGCAAAATATTATTCTGCAAAGATCAAAAACTGGTGCTAGTGACAAACGTTGTTGTCTTAACCAAATCACATTCTGAGTGTCCTTGGACTCAACCACAATTTGGCATGAATGACAAATACAGGGTGTTTGCAGAAACAGAACAGGCAAATGTCTTGATTTTTTTCTCCTTTGGTTAAAGAAGAACAAAGCTGGTTTACTCTCTGGGGTTCAGTCTCTGATACATTAACAGTTTTGCAGAATAACACTGGCTTTTATTTGTTTGCATTTGAAAACTTCTTCCTTTATCAGAAATGCCTGTCATACCACATAATATTTGCAGATGAGCAGTGATGGGGCCCAAGATACCTACACCTACTCAGTGTAAGAGGAGTTTGAGTGTTAATGTATTTATCAGGACCTAGAACTGGTTCTCTTAATACCATATATTATGGAACATCCTTTGACTTTATTTTAATCTCTTAGAAATGAACATTATACCCTAAAAATGACACATCATGTGTATACAGTACAACATTATACTGTACACCTCAACTTCTTACTCATTGTCTAATGTAGTAGAAGGGATTCAATGTTTTTTTGATAGATAATAGTATTGTACCTTTATAAAACAAATTTCTAGAGAAAAGAGGAAAGAACAAAGACACCTCTTGATTCACCAGGGAGTGCTACCAGACATTCCCTTCCAGGTTCCTCGCTTACCAGAATCTGACAACTGTAATGCAAGTGCAGCATGTTGTACTCAGGCAAATACTAGTGTTATATATTGGCCTACTCCCTTAGGGCAATCAGCATTCACCTGAAGTGTCCCACAGCAAGGGGGTGGGGTGTAGTTTTTTATCACAGAAATGAGGATTTTCTTCCTTTTCTTTCCAAATGAGTTTTTTTCCACTCCAATAGCCATGTCCTTGTTGGGCCAAATCTCCAGTAAGCTTTCCTTGGTTACATACTACTAGGTTTCCTGATGGACAAAGAATGTTAGATTGGAAAATGCAGAAAACTGACAGACTGCAGATCTGAGGTGGTGGTATAAGAAGATACATCAGATTTTTACAGAAATTTTCAAATTTCTAGTGGTTAAAACAAATACTGTCCAATTAACTTACAAATCCTCACCTCCCCATTCGGACTGTTTCATTTACTTAGGAAAACACATATGCTGATAAGATTCGATGTGGAAACTGACAAAGCTAAAGATGAGGTCAAACTTATCAGGTGAGAGACTATTACAGTATTAGAAGAGGTGACTTTGCAGTGCTAGGTTTATGGTTGAACTCAATGATCTTAAAGGCCTTTTCCAACCTAAATAATTCTAGGATTTTATGATCTGTTTATTTCACTTGTATTCAGTCCATCAAGGTTCTTTTTTCAGTTTTACATATGATTATTTTCTGCTATAACTAAAGGAAAATTCTTTCTATCTACAGTTAGGCTTTCTCTTGCACCCTTTTTTATCACCTCTGTCACAGAGTGACTCTGTCAAGAGTGTCAAATTCTGTAATACTTATATTCCTAGAAATGTTGTACCCGATTTTCTGAAATGGTTAAGTACAATGTAGACACATAAATTACTTTCATTTATTCCATAAATGCAGACAAAAGCATTTTCCTTTTAAATTGAAGGAACCCTTTTCAGAAAGCATTGCTGAAGTTGGTGTTTATTATACAGCTTTTTAAGGCTTTAATGATAATTAATAATAGTTGATGATACCGAAATTTATTTCCAAAATTTATATCCTCATAAATATTTTCTTCATAATATCATATCATAATATGAAAGCCTCTTTTTTATATTTCATTAATCCTTTTATAACTTCCCCTATTTTAAAATGTTTGGTTTGGGTATATTCATCAAATCTACCCTGTAGCTTGTTTATCTGACTCCAACTGAACTATGGATTAAATCTGTGCTTTTTAGACTTCTACATACATCTGGCAATATTTTTTAATTTTTTTTTGTTTATTTCCACTTTCTTGTTTTTTCTCTCTCTTTTTTCTTTTTTTTTTAAGAAATATTTTAATTCTAATTCTTTGAAATTTGAAAACTTATAGATAAGTTCTACAGCTGATATGCATTTGTGCCCTGTCATTTTTAGCTTGGTTTGATAGTTAATGAAAGAGAGGACTGGCTTTGTCAGTGTATTGCTAACACTGTTCTGTGTGAGGAAAAACTGTAATATTAAGTAAGAGAAATATACTACAAGCAATATACTGCAATGGACAAAAATGATTTTCTTTCTTTTTCCTACTTTTGCAGTTACAAAGGAAGACCTGCTGTTCCTTATTTTAGATCTAAAAATGCAAACTGAGTTAATACTTCCAGTAATTAGTATTTCTTTTTGATATTGTTCTGCCTTACTTGCTGAGGCAAGGAAGTTCTTGATGAGAACTGTTCTTAGCCGCCTTGTTGAAACAGAGATGCAATAGAACCACAAAATCACCATTAGTCCTTTACACCTTTCTGAAACTATCCTCAGATTCCCCCTGGATTGCTTTCATATTATGTTATAAAGATTGTTTTTATGCCTTTTGGGGTTAGGTTTAGGTAAACCTTTATCCAAGCTGTAAAGCCTTCGCTCTTCTGGGGAAATACCACATCTTTTAGGCACTGGCATCTGCTACACAGAGCTTGAAGTCAAAGAACAAAAGCTAATCAAAAGATCCTTTCTGAGAAGTAGGAAAAAGTCATTATTTTAAGTTCAGCTTCACATTTTACTGTTTTAGCATATGAAAAGTACAGAGACAGCTGCACAGTCTTACGTGCAGGGCACTGCTGTAAAACAAAGTTAGCCTTTACTGGGATTGGTTTGGATATAGCGGGAGGAACAGACTAGCTAGAATCTTCTGCAGCTTCATGAGATTCTTCTCTGGCCAGGCTTAGCATGTGATTTTTCAGCAACAATGTGCCAATTGTGCCATTATTTTCAACTCTTTTCCAGCACAGTAATGTGTCTCTGAAGTTTTTGCTTAAGCTTTTAAGCTAAACTTTTGACCTTGATTGTTTTATGGTGCAAATAATAATATCAGATAGAAATACCTTAGGAAACGAAATACATTTTTAGTGTGAAATTCTCTGCAAAAATCCCAGTATTAAAAGACTATATGGCAGAATTTATTAATCTTCAGTTAAACAAAAATGTCACCACCAAGTGCTGTGAGATTTTGCTTGAGAAGATGCATAGAGAACTTTTCCTGTTGATCCAAACTTTCAGGAGGGTGAACCTTGCTCTTTTGGCATTAGGAAGCATTCTATTGATGAATGGGAGAAGAGAGCAGCTAGAGGATAGCTGCCTGGTAGTTGGCTGTGGGAGGCAGGATGTGCAAATGGAGCTCATCTGCTAGCTAGGCAGATTCTAGCTGTTCCTAGGATAACATCTCTCTGGCTCTCACAAGGATTTTCTGACGGCAGAGAGAGGTTATGTCTGCTGTTCAGAAAAGATTAAGTAATATGTGCCAGTGAGGAGATACCATGTTTTCAGCGGTTTCAAGCCCTTATGCTAAGTGCTGCCCTGACTTCAGATCTTTGGCTCTCCTAAGCCAGGAGCCATCAGTCTATCTCACAGATGTCAGAGGGAGCACAGGCATGGATTTTTAATGCATTAGTAGAAAGCAACCCTTTCAGTGTAGTTGCCGTCCCTTACAGAGAAAAGATAGTGCTTGTGGTATTCAGTTTTTTCACTGTTTCTAGTGAGATACAGAGATTTTTGAATGCTTCCTGGGTATACAAATGCTAATGAATAACAACAGGCTCAGACTCCTAACCTTCATCAGCTAGGTAGACCATATATATCTTTTGATCCGCACACATATGTGGATCAATGATATCCTGATGTTTCAAGTGACAGGATATCCTGGATGTTGCAAAGAACCTCCTACAGTGCTACATTCTAATTTGGAAAAGAAAAACACAGCCCAGCAGATCACCTGGGAAAGACTGCTGACTGCTGTCATATGCAGTATGTTACTTCTAGACTTCAATGATATAAAGCAGTCCTTTTTACACTTCTATGTGTTGATTAAGATAACAAAAGAAAACAGAAAAATAGAAGAAAGGATTGACCCGGACATGGACCTGATGGAAAATAAACTTTCTTTTCCTATTTTGAAAGCTTTTCATTCTGTACTGTGAAGAAACCAAGACTTTTTAATTTTAATTTTAAATTCTATTAATTCTTTTCATAAGTAGACAGAGGAAATTCTCATCTGCTGATTTACAATTTCATCCTATTGAATAAAATACAATACACATACACGTATATTTTCGAGAATAGTTCTCTCTGTGTATCTGTAAATAGATATTTTTATATGTATATAGAAATTTTTATATATACATTACTCTCATCAAAACAAACTCAGTGTATGTGGTAGGAAACTCTAGAACGGAGTCACCAATATTCATGATATTCATCTAACATCTATAATTAGACTTACTTGAGATTCTATTTCTGTCATTATACAGAATTAGTATAAGCACATTTAATATCACTGAATGTTTCAGGCATTATGACTAACAAACCTTCTGCTACGCTGAGCAATTTATGCTCTGCAGTTCACTATTTGTTTGTGCTTTGCACTTAATAACTTCTGTCATTAAAATTAGAAGTTATGTTCTTTCCATTAGTACCTGTCAGCTACTCATTCTGTACATCGAATGAATATTTATTCCTGTTGTGTGGTGACATAAGGTAAATCTTTATAAGTGAAGTTGTGGCTTAGGGAGTGTACTGACCTTCTGCAGTTAATGTTAACCCCAGCCATAACCAGGGAACTGCGGTTGGTCTGAAGTCCTTCTGCTCTCCTCAGTTGCCACTGTGCCAGCTGATGTGAAAGCCTAGATATGGAGATGAGGTGGATTTGGTTTGTTTTGTGAGCATATCTATGTTTGCTTTGATTTAGATCTTTCATGTTTCACTCCTAATCTTAGCAGTTGATACATAAGACAAAGGCCCTGATTTGCTTATTCATATTTACTGTTTTCAGCAATGCATAGTCCTATCAGCTTTGGTGTAATTGCTTATAGTGTGTAAATAAGCACGCTTTTATCAGGCTGAAACTCTTTATTTCATCACTGGAAGGATTTCCCAGAGGTAAGTAGTGCAATAATCAGAGAATAAGTCATCAGCTCCAAGTGAAAAACCTGCAGTTAAGTGGCTATTGTACATACAGTAGTCATAGAATCAT
>NW_009920064.1:0-17750 GCF_000696875.1 Nestor notabilis | reverse complement strand
CTCTGGGGGTGCAGCCCAGCACATGGAGGGGGTTCTGGGATCATATAGTTCATGTACAAGTGTGTGGAGATGACAGTGTGTGTGTGCTCAATCATGCCTGTGCATGCCTGTGCACGCGTGATCATATGCATGTATAATTGCCTGGAGGTAGTACCCCTTGACTGGGGGGTGTGTGCCTGTGCATGTGTGAGCATGTGCACACATGTGTGCATGGCAACAGTGTGTGTGCTCACCCATGCCTGTACATGTGCAAGTGTGTGCCTGCACAGGCGTGGGCACATGTATGTGCACAGCAGCAGCACATTTCCTTGCCCATGCCTGAACTGTGTGTGCCAGTGTGCGCACTGGTGTGTACACACGTATGTGCATGGCCACAGTGTGTGTGCCATCCATGTGCATGCCCTTGCCTGTGTGGGTGCATGTGCTTTCCCACACCGGGGGTGTGCATGCTGGTGCCAGTGTGCCATGTTCACACGTGGGCACGGCAGCTGTGCGTGTGCTCACCTGTGCCCATGCTTATGCCTTACCCCTGCTTGCGTGGGTGCACACAGTGGTCATGCATGTGCCTGCCGGTGCCCGTGAGTGCTGCACCTGCGTGTGCACTCACACCTGGCTGTGCAAATAAGTTCTTCACAGTGAGGGAGGTGAGGCACTGGAATAGGTTGCCCAAGGAAGCTGTGAATGCTCCATCCCTGGCAGTGTTCAAGGCCAGGCTGGACAGAGCGTTGGGAGACATAGTTTAGTGTGAGGTGTCCCTGCTTATGGCAGGGGGGTTGCAACTAGATGATCTTAAGGTCCTTTCCAGCCCTAGCTATTCTATGATTCTGTGATTAGTGAGGAATAAGGAAGGATTCTTGTATGTGCAGTCTGTGTATTCCACAGAGCATAGTGAATGAGACACGGGTCAATGTGTATTTTTCCAGTCGTGTCTTGCTGAAGTGTTTCAAATTATGGGATCTTCTTGTTTTCCACCATACTCTTCTTAAGCAAGCATGGAAATTACATAAAGACTAACAGTGAGAGTATGTTAAAACCCCAGATATTTTGCTCAGAAAGCAGGTAGACAAAATTAAAGCTTTACCTCAGCCATACTAATGAGATGCAATCACATTGCAGTCTTTAATTACATGATTGCTTGGACCAGATCTTCAGTGCATATAAATTGCTGTAATTTTATTAAGGGCAATGCCAGGATACACTAGCAGAGATTGTGACTCCCTTTCTCGAACATACCAGTTTTCTGGAGAAGTATATTCATTTGCTAGAATTAAAAGAAGTACTATGTATAAAGTATTTTAGTGGCTACTTTCCCACCAGTGTATGAGGTTACACAAATTAACTGAGAAAGTGCACTAGGAAATGTGTTGTTATTATATTTCACCATTTAAGACTGATCATGTACTTAAAGACTGTATCATCATCCATACGCGCAAGGGGCAGAGCCCTGGAACCCATTTTTGGTTGGTGGCTGCCTAACTGTGCAGTTTCCCTATTCCCTTAATGTGTAATTTTATAGAGCTGCCCTGGAGCCCTCTTTGAATATTACTGCAGCATTTCTTTCATATTCCTCTAAACATGCCAGAATGCAAATACAGCACTACTAATGCCTCAGCCTATTTTTGTTTTGCATCAGCAGTTAAGGGGAAAGAAGCTAAATCTAGTATTTCTAGCCCTCCCCATACAATTACCTTGATTATAAATACATAATGGGCTTAGATTCCCTGTGCTAATTTGATGCAGATTCCCTGTGAGCATTAAAGGTTGCTATTAAATGCTGACCATCTTTCAGTAGCCCAATAGGTGGTAGGCTGGCACAAAGCTTCTGGCTCAGTCACGTCCTTTGGACAGTGAGGCAGCAGGGCTGGATTTAAGTAGCAGGCACTCCAGGTAAACCCTGCACTTGCTGCCATATGTGTGCTCCTCCTGTGCGTCTTGATTTTTCATGAAAACTTTTGGGTTTTTAAACTTCCTGGAGCTTAATTAATAAACATGACAACTAAGTGAGAGTTGGCACGAAGCCCCTTTCCCATCCAGCACATGGGCATAGTAGGGTAATTGTAGTTATTTACATTTGGCATCCAGCTGACTGAACTAACTGCTCAGTATCTTTTTTTTTCTCTCTCTCTTGGAGTAGAGAGGCTATTAAATTAAACAGGTTAATGTGGCTGCAGCATTTCACCCCCTGCCATTCCCACAGCCATAGTAAATCTGCCACCTGTTTATTTCCATAAAAATTCAATTACAGCACCACCAGTTTATTCTTCTTATGTGAGCTGTTAACTTCAGGCAGTTTCAGACTCAGAAGTGTGTGGCCTGTTCCCTTCCAAAGCTGTTCTTTCTGATGCTCCTCCTTAGCTGGTAGCTTTTTAGGTTTGGCTTCTGCCATGATACCTTGCCCTGATGGCGCAAAAGGTGAAGCTATGTGCATGCACACAAACATGCATACACACATACACTTGAACACACGCACACCTCATCCCAAGCAGTGGGAGCATGCTACAGGGCACAAGCAGAGAAGAACTGGCTGTAAGACCGCAGCAGCAGCAGTCAAACGAGGTTAGCAGAACAGGCTAATGACTACTACAGTAAACCAGCAATCTTTTAAAATCACTCTTTAATTCTCTCCCTCCCTTGCTTTTTCCTGACTTTTTTCCTCTGAGATACAGACTCATCCAACTATAACAAGATGCTGACTGATGTCCCCCTTTGTATTTGGGCCATGATAGGTAAAACACAATCTTTACAAGGTCACCCTCAAGTCTCCTGTCATTGAATCACATGCAGGCCAGAAATGACAAGGCTGGAATAAGGCATTACCTGGAGCTATGCATTTTACTTGCAGTCAAGGCCCTCCTGCTGGGGGAAACCTGGTGAGTAGGCACCTGGGTTGGCTCTTTGCTGTTGCATCTAGTTGCAACAAGAACAGGAGGTGGGTGGCAGGACAAGCAGGGGAAGGGAAAGGCATAAAGGAAAGTTGCCTTGCAGACCTGTTTCATGATACCACTTCATCCCTTCAGTAACCCCAAAGGAATGATAACATTTCTCCGTTTCATACAAACTTTAGAGAGCATTGGAGGAAACACAAGTACCACTTTTTATTTTTTTTCATCCCAAATTCCACCATTCCATCTACAGTTTCAAAAACTATCATAGCCTTTCTCCTCCATATTTCTGGTGGGAAAAATAACTTCAAAATGTTATTCTTCCAACAGTCTAAATTCTGGTCAGATGCCTAATTTTTTTCCACTCCATCACTGCTCCCTCCTCTCCCTCCCCCTCCTCCTTATTTTGTGGTCAAGAACTTTTGTTTCTGCCAAAAGTTTTAATGGGGAGCTTGAAAGTCAAAACTCAAGAGACAGAAACAGCACGTGACTCAGAGACAAAGTACATATGCTATCATCTTTGGTTCTGGTATCGTGGCTAGTACAGGCACCATGGAAGTCAAGCACCCTTTTGTATATGTTGTTTGCCGGCGGAGCATTTAAGGCAGTAAGGGGATAAGAAGCAGGGATGTTCTGACTGCAGAGAAGGGAAAACCACTGGATTAGGTCTCAAGGCCAGAAGATGGGATAGCCTCATTTTAAAAGTTGCAGTAGTTGGAAGTGGCTCTTTTGGACCTTAACCAGGGATTTAGAGGCTGAGTTTCTCCTGCCTCATATCTTGCTGTGCCCTGGAACACTGCAAGTAGTCACTGAGCCTGTGATTCCTCTGTGACATCCACTGTGGCAGGATTTGGCACAGGTATGGGCTTTTCTGTTCTGAGCAAGGCAAGGAAGACTTGAGAGAAACTAGATTTATTAACCATGCCGTTGTGGCAAAAAGGTGAGTGTTTTCCTAAAAAAAAAAAAAAGAAAAAATGGGAAAAAGAAGTCATGCCATCAGAAGACCACTGGCTTCTAAAAAGACTGACTACCGTTGTTGCCTGTTGTGTTATTCTCTTTGATTTTTACAAATGGAGACCCACCCATCTTGAAAATGTTTTCAGACTTGGCTGCTTCAGCCTGAGGTCAGTCAGGAAAATGTGTGTCGGGGCTGCCTTCTCGTTCTGCAGTGGCCTGAAGGCTGCCTTGATGGGGGTACTCGTCTACTGCCCCTGTCTGAAAGGGAGGATGCACTTGTTTCATCCCGTTCTCCATGAAAATACTTATTATAAACTGTCCTACATTTGTAAGGAAATCTGGAGCACAGGGAAATACTGCTAATACCAAATTATATGGTTTTTAGCTCACATGTTCAATAGCCTTTGAGACAAAGACTGTTTCTACTTTCATGTACATTTCCTGAGTTTTGCATAATTATATATCATGACCAAAGCATTGCTCACGTTGTGTTACTTACACTAACAGTCTTTGGAAATCACCATAACTTTTTATTTTACAGTTTTCCCCTCTGGAAGTATATCCTTAGGAGAAGAATTATGTTGTAGAACTTTGTGAAACTATTTAAACTTGAAATCACAGTGATATTTTTGAAGAATAGTTAAGAGGAAATGAGTTTCATATCTATATTATAGTATTTTGCCATAACCAGACACAGGTGCATTGTCTTTGGATACCAAATTATTCATTTTAAATACAGTTAAACAGTAGGATTTTTTCCTTCTGGCTGGTTAGATTCTTCCAAATAAAATTCTAGTGCATTTCTTTAGACCTGACAATGATCTGAAGCAAAATTCAACAAGCAATTTATTCCTATGCTTACCTTAAAGAATGGCAATTGACTTGAGTGGGGTTTCTTTACATGCCATAGTTCAAGTTTGCCTGTTGATTCAAGGATTTGTGTAGTCACATTTAAGTCAATGTTTGTGCAGGAACGAGTTCTTGGCAGGAGTCAGAGCACCAACATCTAGTCTTTCCTCAAAATATGGGATAACAAACTTTTTGCTGATTTTGTTGTTGAAATAACAGCTTATTTTAAAAAGAAAATTATGATTCGTTTGCTCTTTCTGCAGGTGATCTGACATGACATGGACAGTTATGAAACTTCTGGAGTCCTAAGGCTATGTTATTTGTATTAATTTACCACAAGCTGTATTAGAATAAGGATTCTTGAGGAAATGATTTAGAAAAACAAAGAATGCTGGGCAGTTTCCAGATCTTTCCCATTTGAGGTATTTTTGGGGTTTAATTGCCAGCCTTAATGTCAGCCCTTCGTAAGAATGTATAACTAGCTTGTTATTTTAGCATTATATATCTATGGTCATCATTGTGGAGAGGCCATTTTATAGAATCATAGAATAAGAATTATTTAGAATAGAAAAGACCTTTAAGATCATTGAGCCCAACCATAAATCTAACACTGCCAAGCCAACCTGAAATTTAACTGTATAAGAAGTCCATGTTAGTGGAGAAGTTGAATCTTAAGGGACATAGAATATTAGAAACATAGAATGGTTTGCATTGGAAGAGACCTTAAAGATCATCTAGGAATATGTTTCCTAATTTCAGTCTCCGCATAACTGCGAGATGAAATTTAAAACAGTGAAAGAAAGAAGAGAGAAAAGGGGAAATTTCCAAACTGGTGCTGTGCCCACAATTTTAAGCTATTCTTGTTCCCCTTATCTTTAAATTATCTTTAAAAGACATTTTAACAAATCATTTTAGCAATTGGTGAAGAAAAAATTGCTGAGCATTTATACCGTTCCTCAGTCTACCCCTTCTTTCTGTGAGAAGCAGATGCCACTGTTCTTAAGGAGTAATTGTGAATGTACTGGTGAGAGGTTACTTAGAAGAGCATCAAAACAGAGCACCCTATCCAAACAACTGCAGGATGACTGCCAGCTCGAACAAATAACCACTGACAGACAGAACCTGGGGTGTTTGTGGGCAACATCAAGGTGCCAACAGCCTGACAGAACTTGTCTGTCACTCTAGAAGGAGCTGATATGTTCTGAAACTTGTGAGCCTTAGGGGGTAATGACTATAAAGGCAGTCAGGGAGGTCCACTCCCCTGTGCATCCCTTCCTAGGACAAGCTACAGCCTAAACGCTGTTTTTCTGTAAGTTTTTGGTCAGAACTTTATGGAGGTGTAAGGAGGAACAGTGACATAGATGACTGGAATTAGTGATTTTGGGTTTTAATGCTTTGGTTGAATTTTGCTAGTTGAGAAGCAGGAGCACAGCTGACTTCAGAAGTTCAGATAGAGTGTGGAAAATCTCTCTTCCTTTTTTTTTTTTTTTTTTTTTTAAGTTTCATTAAATGCTCTCCATCAGTGATAAGACTCCTGCGTAGTTAAACTAAATGAATGATTCCTGTGTGCTCTCTAGCAGCAGTGATGGACTTTGCTGACCAACTGCAAGCTGATTTCCACTCCGCCCCCCCATGGCTGAAGTGAGGATTGAATCCACTGGCCTGGTGCACCTGTACAGCTTTAAGTAATTAAAAGGGTAGATGTTCTCTGCTCTTGAATTGGTTAGGTGAAGTCGTCAATAAACTGGGCTGATGGTTCCTGGGTGTGGATGCACATGTAGGAGTTCACAAAGTTTCAGAGAAGGGCTATCCACTTGGGTAGTGTGTCCCTCTTCCAGATAGAAGGAATAGCATCAGAGAGCTGTGGATTCTCATTTCCAGGTCATGTGGCAAGACAATGGTGAGAGGTGAGTAACATTATGGGGTATATTTCATCATTGTTGTATGCAGAAAGGGGAGTAAAAGATCACTGGGTTGTTTATTAGGTTGTAGCATTGGCTTAGCCAAGAAAAAACTTTAGGGAGAGTGTTCCCAAGTTCTTGAAAGGTGACCAGGTAAGGTGTTGAAATTGGGCCATGTAAAGTAACAGCCACTGGTCCTCAGAGTGATTACAGCTGAAAAGCCTTCACAGGCTACTAGCTAGAAATGTAGCCACTGGTGATGCATTAAGGCTGGACTTTTTATCAAGCTTGGGCAAGATTTTAAAGTGGGTGTCCTCATTGATTTCAGTTGTTTTAATATGCTATGTAACTTAGCATTTATCTATTTCTATTGTGTGAATTTTAGATGTGAATGTGACCTTCATTTAATCTAGTCAACTTATTCTACAGTGTCCAGAGTGAAAGCTGATTATGGAGGGCAGGCTTTGAGGTTTATGGTATTCAGCATGGGGCAGAATCGTCTGGTCTGAGGGAGTGACTTTTAAGAGCTGTCAATGCAAAAAGAGCTGGAAAGTTGATCTCTAAGTATGCTTGGCTTTCTTAGGTCAACTCTTGTGCATGGTGTTGCTTGTGCTTCATGGGCATACTCTATTAATACAGTGTGACTGCTGTCTCTTGGAGGATCCTCCAGAAAGCTACTGGAGGTTTTTCTCCTTAATGAGTAGCATGTTGTATAAGTCCATTCCATAGAAATATACTGTGGCTTTTGAAATTGGAGTGATAACTGATCTTTTTGAAGAGGTAATTGGTCTAATGGCTATGTAGGTGGAAATCTTTACCTTATGTGTAAGCATTGCTGATTTTTAAACCTTCAACTCTAGTTTCCTAATAGGAAGACTTTATGCCCTTTCTTCTTACCTTGGTGTTGATGGCAAATCTGTCTGATTTTTTCTTACTGTTCCTCTGTCATGAAAGATGTGGACACAGCGAAGGACTGCCTGGGGTTAGATATTAGGAAGAAATTCTTCACTGTGATGGTGGTGAGGCCCTGGCACAGGTTGCCCAGAGAAGCTGTGGCTGCACCGTCCCTGGCAGTGTTCAAGGCCAGGTTGGATGGGGTTTGGAGCAGCCTGGCCTAGTGGAAGGTGTCCCTGCCCGTGGCAGGGGGCTGGAACTGGATGAGCTTTAAAGTCCTTCAAACCCAAACCATTTTGTGAATCTATGAAAAACAGATTTTTCCGTTCTCTGAAATGGCTCAAGGCATTCTAGAAAACTTCAGTTCTATGCAGGTGTTTTTAAAGCTGCCTGAAGTTAAGAGTTATGAAGAGGTACCCGTGTTTTGCTGCTCTGATGATAAAAATAGAATGCTTGCTTATGGTCTTGCAAAGTGTGAGAGAGTCTGAGGTTCCAATTAAAATTGGAATTCTAGTTTCTTCAGTTGCTGAAAATGTTTTGTTTTCCCAACAAGTGTGTTTTGAATTAAAATTTTCTTTTCTCATCTTAGATGTGATTGGGGTTGAGGCAGGGCACAGTGCTGAAGTGGGTAATAGTATAAAAATTGGTTTAAGCAAATTAAATTGTGTCAGTCTGGGAAAAGTTATGTTAGCTCAGCCGACTGTAATCAGTCTTGGTGACTTCTCATTAGATGCTCATGTGGAAAAAATTACTTGGTGGTTACTAATAGAAGAATATTTTGGAGATACGCAGAACTTGTATTTTATTTTCAAGACTGCCAGCTATGGGGAAACCTTACAAAGCCCTAATTAGGAGTGCTTGGAGACAAGGATTTCACATGTGCTGCAGCTTGCGCTTGCAACAGTGTGACAAATAGTAGTCTATTGTTAATTGGTAAAATAGAATAAGCTGTGTTTTCAGAGTTCTTGGTCTTCAATGGGACTCACTGGTAATTTTAGTAACAATTTACCTGTTGAAGTCCTGGTCTTGAACATCAGATTAAGATCCCAAATTTGTTGCATGAGTTAGTTTCACTGTTTATAATTGTTTTTAATACAAATGATTTAAACAGCATACTATACCCTATATTATCAGGGTTAGTTACCTTTTGCTATGTAGAATCATGCCATCATTTCTAATCATCTATCTCCTGTAACTTTTTATGGGCTACATAAGATAATAATCAGCAGCAATGGGTAGTTTGCAACTCTATCATTGATGTAATTAAGTGAAGAGTTGAGGAGAGTCTGTTCTAGATAAGGGCTGCAGGAAGCCATGACTGCAGATTTTCAGAGAGACATGCGGTGGGGTAGGTAATGGATCGAGGGCAGAAGCCTGATGCAATCCAGGATTTACAACCTGTGAGCAAACTAATCCCTACAAATGAGGGGGCAATGGAGCTGTTTGAAGGTGGAAGCTGCTGTAGTCCTTCAGCTTGTGTGTTTCTGAAGCCTGGCAAACATCCTAGAATACAGAAAGTGATAGAGGAGGGTATTTCACCACTCTGGGAAGGAAGAAATTAAAGCATCCACATGAGGTTTTTCTGCAGAAATGAAGTAATAGCAGAGGTTTGTACAGGTGATGTTATGACAGAGGGAAGGCATGCAGTTTCTCAATTAAAAATGAGTCCTTTCATTTTAGGCAGAGCAGATGTTTTAATGCTCATCATATGGTGTGATGAAGTCCAGCATTGTTTTTTGACTTCTGCTGTTCTGTGAGCTGCAGGATTAGGATTAACGACAACAAGCAACTTCTTTCCTGATTTGGGCATTGGGAAGTCTGGATACAAAATATTTACTTTCTGGCTTATGATAGATGTTTGTTACTCCCTCTTTTTAATATTTTGAGGTTAATATTACTGATATCATCCTAGTGTAATTGCAAACTATACAAAAAGAAGCTTAAATATTCAAAAAACATCTTCTAGTTATGAAAATTGGGTAACTTTCTAAATTTGAAAAAGAGATTGAGATGCTTTCACAGGTAAAGAACAAAAAAACATTGGAGACCGTTAGTGGGTTTTGATCAGTTATCACTTTCTCACTTGCAATTATTTATCCCAATGTTTCTACTTGCCATTATTTATTCCAATATTTCTTTTTGTGGTCAAAAGATGCATTTTCTACCCCTGTATGTACATTATTGTATCATCCCTTCACTCTTGGAATGTGTTTGGACAGGAGCAAGGAAGAAATGTGAGCATTCCAGCAAGAGAAACAATTACAAAATAAGGAAATGCATTCGTTACCAGCCTACAGGCAATAAAATGTTATTTGTTCTGCTATGAAGCAATTAATGGTTAAGACTGCAGGAAATATTTAATTGAGCATTGGTTTAAAACAAAGCTGGTGCTCTCTTAGGTAGCTGTATTCTGTTGAACTACCCTCACCTTGGATTTAGTATAGACTTTCAGAAAACAGTGTTAATTAATCTGTATATGACCTTTGCCTTTTTTTAACCTCTTGGAGGATCATGATAGGAATCTTCTGGAGGATCAAAACTGGCAGTGTTTGGAAGATGCTAGTAGAAGGTTATAGGTGTGAATCACAATAATTCTGATTATATAATGATAATGCTGTTTTATCTTAAAAGCACCAAACTAGGATCTGTATTGCCTTCTGTAGTTTTAAGTATGTATTTAATTGTTAAGGTGCTTGGGGATGTTCTTGAGTATGTACTCTATGTCCAGATGAATTAGGACATTGCCTAGGAACAGGAGAGATGACACGACTGAGACACATGGTTGTATTCCTTTAGATTCTGTTTCTCTCAGCTCTTATTTGAGGTTGTTTTTTCATATGGATGTGACAGCCATTATTATAGGGCAAACAGCAGAATGAGGGGCCACTGACATATTCCATAGCAATGTCCTTGTTTTCTGAATCAAGAGAAATGTATGATTATCTCTGATTTATTTTCACGTATAATACCTACTCTCAGACCTGTAGATAATGAAACTGGGGAAGCTTTGTACAGGTGGAACAGTTTAAAGCAGTGCTGCCATATGATGGGGTACTGAAAATTTCTCCCTTGCTATACAGTGAGCAAGAAAGGAATCATCCTGATGTGATTAGCAGGGACGCACACTACTAGATCAGGGAAAGGCACCCTCTGTTTTCTTATCTCTTGCCAGACTTTGATTTTTTTCCCTGCCTCAGATACCAAGGTGTAAGGCAAAGGGAACCTGAAATGGGAGTCCCAGTGGAGAAGTTTTATTGGGGATGTTTCCCATGTTTCCAGTCCTAGGGAAACATCTGTCTGAGAGACTTCTATTTGCTTCTGGGGGACAAAGTCTCAGTTCCTCCAAAACCCCTCATTGCATCTTTCCTTGTGCTGCAATTTCTCTGAACTTCATGCTTGTCCTTAACTGTGTCAGCATAGATGAAAATGTAAAGTATGCTCCTAGAATTTGGAGAGAGCTCCTTAACTTTCTACCTGCACAGTAGGCTAGCCCAGTAGACAATGCCTATCCTAAAATACAGAAAGCTAGATTAGCAACTTTATAATAATAAAATGTATGAATTGCAATCTTAAAATACTGCCTTAGCAATTAGCTTATTGGATGCACATGACTGGTTACTACTTGAACAAAATGTCTAATGATATTTAATGACATTTACCATGTTTACCATTTTACAGATGTGAAACTCAAGCAGAGTGTCTGAAATATCTCCGCTTAGTGTTGCATTCTCTTCCTCTGAACAGTTTAAAAAAGGAGCAGGGGGAATAATTGACCCATGTTAGCTCAATGAGTTGTCACAGAACTGAGGGAGGAATAGTGAAATTCTGTCTCTAGGACTTCTGCTGTAACCATTTTAATTTATCTTGTTAATAATAAGATGAATAATACAATGACTCCTCAAATTATTTCACTATAACAACCCCAGGAAACTAAATTTGACCTAGACTTGATTCACTTATAAAGTTTAATATATGTTTTTGTCTTCAACAGCTAGATATCTCCCTGCCTGGAGTACCTGTCAGGGTTGGTATTCCTATGCCAAAGGGGCCTGAAAAATGGCTTAACTAAAATGAAGAGAACTAATACAGCTATTTTGTGATCCTGAATGTTCTGCAATTCCCTAAGCCTTTTACAAATGCGACTTACGAGTAGAAAATCTTTCCCTGCTTTAGAGTATATCTGAACTTTAATGGAAAAAGGCTAGTGTTTCATTCTTCCTCATATATTTTCATAATACTTTAAGTCTTTTGATTTTGGGAAAAAGATGCTGTTGGTGCCCACTCTGTTTCTGTTCCAAAAGCAAGAAATTCAGTATATGTTATATTTGTCCAGGAAGACAGTACCTGTGCTTCTGCCAGCACATTCATGTGTTCTTTCTACCTAACTTTTGAAAACAGCTGTGTTGTCACATACTGAGTGACAGGGAAGGACAAGACCATGCAGGAGAGCATGTCTGATGTCCTCAGATCAGCCAGGACTACCTTGCAAGTTAATGTGGGAGAACATAAGAACAGTGACCTGATGCTTCAGAAATGGCAATTCATAATTTATGCTAGATAATACGTGCATGACAACAAGGTTCAATAATGCAAAGATCACTTTGCTTTTAATAGATCTGACCTATTCCATGGTTATTCTCCAACCACCCACTTGACATGGGTAAGCACAAATACACGTCCACATAAACAAAAATAAAATATGTTTCCCACTGGAATGCAGGTTCCAGTGAAAAGTTTAACCAAAACACCAAAATATTTTTGAAAACACACATGGGAAAGGAAGATTTGTGGTTTTTTGTTTTTTTTGTTTTTTTTTTTTTTTTAAATCCTTATTGTACTTTGTAGAAGAGCAGAACAGATTTTGTATTGATTATTCATGAGACAAAAAGATTCTACACTGCACTATACCAGTGACCTTCTATGAAAGAAAAGGAACCAACAATATTTAGTGCTAATAATTGAGTATGAAATGATGCAAAAGTGTACCTCAGTGCTGCTCACTGGTAAATGAAAATCCCAGGCACAGCTCATGTTGACAAGGGATTGACTATAAGAAATACTTGTGATGAGAAGCACTGGGTTCTTTCCTTTGTGGGTGAGTAAATTCCACCTTAAAAGAGAACAGAATACCTTGACAATGTTTTGGTTTGAAAGCAGTCCTAATGCAAGTGCTTGACCATGGAACTGAGCAGCAGAGCTGCTCTAATCCTTGCTTCTCTGGTCATTGCTGCTCTTTCTAGGCCAAACATACTTCTGTATTGGGTGGAAGGGCTGACTGTGGTTCCTTCTGCCTCTTTGTGTTGGTCACTGGGACCTTGTGCTTTTTGCTCATGGATAATGCTGTTGTAAAGCCCAGCGTGCCCTTGGAAAAGGGGAATGGGTTAGTGACAGCACTTTGGAAACCACCAACTTGTCACAGTAAAAAATGACTCTTGAAGTTTAAAGCAAACTTAAGAAAAGGATGTTCAGAAACCTGTGGGAAGGTTAGGTACGCAGGGTGATGATGAGCAAAACTCATTATTCTGTGTATGCCAACTTCCTGACACTGGGCATATCAGACTTAAAAGTAATTTCATGTTGTAAACATATAAAATGATTTTGCTGGAGTGCTCATACAGTGCACTGAAAGAAAACTATATGTGCACTAATTGAATTATAATACTCTAACCACATCACATGTAATAAAAATATGCAACTCATGTTTGTTTGATTCCAAAGCAGTTCTGCTATAACTTTATAGGTGTAATTTGGCTGGAAAGGCATTGTGTAAGGAACAGATTGTTAAATACCTTTTTTAAAATGTTGCTTGCTGCTTAACAAGCTGCTTTGAGTGCAATTTCTCTAATCTGCTGAGAAAGAAGAACAAATTGGACTTGTTTTTTGTCTAAATCATTTAATTATGTTTTGGTATACTAACAGTATAGTGGTGAAGAAATCTTGCATCTTTGTGTTCACCTGATTTTTTTTTCCAGTTCCTCAGTTGACATACGAGCACAGCTAAATTTTACTGCAAGCATGTGATTACAGCTGGATTTGGTTTTGGGGTGTGATTTTTTCCTTCCCCCCCTCCAGGTTTGTGTTTTCTATTAGGTTTACCTAACTGTTAGAAGATACGGAGCCATAGCCTCCATGTGGATTCTCTTTGTACTTGTGGGAGTTCTTAGGAACCCCGAACTGTCCTTTAATGCCCTCAATGTCAGGAAAATCTGCAGCCTTCCTTCCCACCTTGTTCTGTGATCTGACAGATTTCACAAGCTATTGTAATCATGGCTTGCCTACATCTGTGCTTGGGTGGGAGACTTCAAAGACAGTGTGGAGGATAGAAGAACAAATGTTGCTTGATTGTTTGGAAGTCCCTGATTTACAGTTCTGAACAAGCCCTCCTCAGTGTTAGGGAACTTTCTTTTTTTTCTTTCTTTTTTTTCTTGTTTTCTTTTTTTTTTTTGTCCTGGGGGATGTGCAGTTTTAGGCAAGAGGCAAAATAAATATTAATTGTTTGCAGTCATTACTGACTGTCTTCTAGCTTTAGAGGATTATGTAACTCTAGACTGAAGACCGGACTGCTTATGTTTGGGAGAAGATATTCTAAACCCAAAATTCTCCTCTTAATTTTGTATTGCTACAGTGTGCAAAACCAACTGTGGTGTTCATGAAGAAGCATGCACAAAGTAGCTTTTCAGGTAATTTGGGATAGCAGATGCTATTAAGAGTGCAGTATTTCAGAATTTTATTGTATTTTTGATTTCCTCTGGTATCAGGAGAAAGATTAAGAAAACGCCCTGATTCTTGTGAAATTCTCAAATTTATTTTGTCGTGTGGTTTGGGTTTTTTTTTGGTTTTTTTTTTTTGTTTTTTTTTTGGGTTTTTTTTTGTTTTGTTTTTTTTGTTTTGTTTTGTTTTTTTTTCTCCCCAGTAAATAGTGCTTCTATTTGGTAAATGACTAAGGGCTTCAGCATAGCTGAAAATTCACTTGGGAACTTTGACTTCAGCTGAAAACCTTACTGGTCCAGTTCCTCAAAATCAGGTGTCCTGCCTCACAGGGGTTTCATTAGGAGTTATATGCCTTTGAAGACCTGAACTTGAGCTCTTGCATCTCATTTGCATCTGACCTAATACTGTGTGTGGGATCCCTGACAGACCTCTGATGCTGTGCAGCCCTCCATTTACAGCAACTGTCTGAGCTATCATTGGCAGGTCTAAAGTTTACGATACTGTCAGCTCCTGATGGAGCCCTTTAGTCTGTATTTCGTTTTATTTGGAGTAAGTGAAAGATCAAAAGGAAGGGAACTAAAATGTAGTAGAGAAGTCAGAGTAGCTTGGTGAAAGGATGGACATCCATCCGCAAATAACTCTGGTGTTTCAGAACTAAGATGATGAACTGTCATTATTACAACCTTTCCCAGGGTTTTCTTTCTGTGCGTGTTAGATGCTTTGTGCCATGGCTTGTTATTTTGTGTCAACATCTCTTACTGTCATTTTGGTGAGTAGTCAGTGTGGAAGCAACAATTACATTGGGAGCTGTCATTAGATTAATAACCTGTGAAGTTTTCTGCATTTCGTGATGGCATTGATCAGAGAATTGCTTTTTCTTTTCTCCTGTGTCCCTCTCCTTTTTCTCACAATCAGTGCTCTGAAAAATAACATAAACACATTTGTTGTAATAAAGGAAATACAATAACCTGGAAAAAAAGCCTTAAAGGTATTTTCCCACATAATTCTAGCAAGTTATTGCACACAGTTTGAAATTTCAGGAAAATGTCATATTATCATTTCACATAAAAATGTTAAAAAAGGTGACAAACATTTTAAATGTTGCTTTATTTATCTTCTCTAACCTCCAACAGACTAGAAGGAAAAGTTCTGGAAAATACTGTGTTGACTTCTGCTCTCCAAGACTCAGAACTACATTATCCATCTGATGCCTATATGCTCATAGAACACTCTCTTCTGACATCCATAGTCATCTTTCTGTGCTATAGGATGTAGTCATTGCAATGACAGGATGGTTTAGGTATGAGATTCTAACTAAAACCAGATGATATAATAAGCTTAGATATACACTGACAAACTTACTCATTAGATAGTTTCCTGTGCTTCCGTGATGATTTGGAAGAATAAAGCAGTTGGTCAATCACTGAAAGCAGAAAATTTTCATCTTTCTGCTTTTTTAGTAGTACATATGTTATAATTCAGCAATTATTTTATTCCAAGCAGAGGTGTATATCCTTTAGGTATGTGCATCAGCATATTTTGAGTAAAAAACTGGTTCCAGATTAGCCCTCAGTCTTATCCTAATATGCTTCACTGGGAAAACAGATTCTTGCAGTCCACAGGCAACATAGCAATGTTTAGAAAGAGTTTTTCAATATGTATGAGTTGCAACCAGAATAATGGTATTTTCATGTTATACTTTAAGGACTGTGTAAATGTTTTATTATTAGGCTGCAAAAAAGACTGATCTCTGATTTAATGTAACTGAGAGGTAAGGCATGCTTCTCCCCGACTCATAATCTGTGCCATAATTTACATCACCTAAAGTCTCTTAGATGGCTTGGGTTTAATTCTGAAGTGTCTAGTGCCTTGTAAACAGAGGCAAAACTTTTGGATATAGCCAGGCACTTCTATTGAAGCAGCAGCTAAGATTTTTTTTTTTGGTGGTTTGTTGTTTTTTTTTTTTTTTTTTTATATTTTTTGTTTTTTTGATTTGTTTTGTTTTGTTCTGTTTTTTTGGTCCATCATGGTAACAGCTTGCAGCAATTCCTTCCAGGGACTGTCCTCCACTTTCCTCCTGGAAGTGTTTTGCTTATTTGATTTGGAAATGGTAGACTTCATGCCAAGTAGGTTGAAGAGGTGTTGGGGGTTTGAGTGCATATTGGGTTCTTCATGAAGGAGAAGCGCATCTGCCGGGCTAGGTGGAGACTGATTTTGAGGGAGAACATGGGGAACCTGCAGTATGCCTGTGGTGTCTCCTGATGGGGAAGTGCAGGTATCTTATTGGCTGGCTTTTCATGCATGTGCCATAGCGGAGCTTCTCTTACCAGAACTGCTTCTTTCATTTTTGTCATGTGAATGCCTGGAATTGTGGATTCTGACTTAAGTGTTGTTCTTTGTGCTTTGCAATATCTGCAAGCAAGGTCATACATAGCCAACCTAGTCAGCTGACTCCTTTATATCTAAGCTTTGTATGAGGATGTATACACACTTCAGCCTCTCTAGAAAGGAATACTTCTAATCTATGGATGTTACTAAGGTCAAATTGCACATATAAATTCCTCTGCTCTCTAAATAGTCCTGAGGAAGGCCACTGCATATATAAAACTCATCAGCAATGGTTTAAACGCTATGCCAAACCAAAATTGTACCTGTGACCTTACAGGCAAGTTTACAAAAGTCACAGAGGTGTTGAGTCCACTGGCAAGTTTCCACCCTCTGATTAGCTTGTGTTGCCTTGAGTTTGGGTCCTGAGCATTAGGCAAACAGGCCTGAGGGCTGTATGGCAGGGCTGTAAACTACCACTTGGCAACAACGCTATAGTAGCTGTTGAAAGCACTACAGCTTCCCTCTGTAACTTGTCTGGGTGCCCCTTCCCTCTCATTTCAGAGATTCATTTATCTCTGAGAACTTGGTGGCACTTCAGGGAAAGCTTGCAGTATTTCTTGCATTACTTGCTCTCCTGAAGAAGGGTGGGTTAAAGCCTCATCTCTAACTCGAATTTCTAAAATATTTAAGTGACCAAATTCAACTGAGATAAATTGTATTAGGTGTGTACCTATGCTTGGCAGACTGTCAATTGTTAGACATCTATTCCCAGAGTCAGAAGATGAGATCCAAATCTCAGTCATTGCAGTGTTAATTTTCTAGATTCTATGAATTTATACTGTTTCTCTTGCCTTCAAAATAATAAGTGAACTAAACCGATTCTGAAGAGCACTTGAAACAATGCTCTCCCACTCATTTTCACCCAAGTTTAACTCTCTTTGTCTCAGCCATATGGAATGGAGATGGGGTATAAGGTAAACTTGAAAGGATATGCCGCTTGGGATAAGTCAAAGGCTTTGGCTTGGCTTGCTTAGGGTGTGTTCCTGTGTAGTATTAGTAGGGAAATCTTAAGACATCAGATTTGCACATATAAATCTTATTGCCAGAGTAGCAGAAAGTGCACTTCATAGAATCATAGAATAGTTAGGGTTGGAAAGGACCTTAAGATCATCTAGTTGCAACCCCCCTGTCACCTCCCACTAAACTATGTCGCCCAAAGCTCTGTCCA
>NW_009920063.1:12636-24981 GCF_000696875.1 Nestor notabilis | reverse complement strand
GGGGGTGCTTTAAGGCTGTGCTCTGTGGAGGAGTGTGTGGGGTGCTTTGGGGTACATGGGAAGCCCTGGAGCTTGTGCCCTATGGAGCTCGTTGCATTGTGGTGCAGGGGATACCCTGAGGCTGTGCTGTACGGAGGGGTGTATGGGTTGCTCTGGCTTGCAGAGGATGCCCGTAGAGGTTGTGCTGTGTGAAGGGATGTGTGGGGTGTCCCAGGTTGCTCTGTGGTGCATGGGGTGCCCTAAGAGCTGTGCTGTGTGGAGGCGTTCATGGCGTTCTCTGTGGTGCAGGGGATGCCCTGCTGCATGGAGGGATGTGTGGGGTGCTGGGGGTCACACTGAGGTGCATGGGGCGGCCATGTGGCAGTGCTGTGTAGGGTGCCCTAGGCTGTGCTGGGGTACTGGGTGCCTGCGTGGCTGTGCTGCATGGAGAGGTGTGGGGTGCAGTGCTGGGGTGCTCTGGAGGCCATGCTGTGTGACTAGGTGTGTGGAGTACTCTGTGCTGTGCCAAAGTGTACTGGTGGGGCTGTGCTGGATGCAGAGGAGGACGGCTTCGGGTGCGCTGGAGAGGTGGTTCTGAGGTTTTTAGTCCCAGCGAAGGATAGGGACATAGGGTAGGAGGGCTGCAACACCAGGGCTGTTGGGGCTGGGTGCACAGGCTGTTCTAGGAAGAAGAATGGGGTGCAAGTGGGGTGAGAGCTGCGTGTGTGGAATCTGCAGTGGGGCTGAAGTGAGGGGCTAGGGGACAAAAGTCTGTGATAGGGGTGCAGGGAGTGGGGTACGAGGTGAAGCATGGAGTGAGGGGTGGGAGATGGTGCTTAGAACATTAGATCATCCGGGCTGTGCTGCGAGAGAGGGATTGAGGGGCGTTGTTGCAGGAAGAACTGAAATACGGGTGTCCGCAGGAAGGGTGTGGAGAGGTGGATGAAGAAATGTGGATTATGAGGTATTCTGGGAAGAAGTAAGTTGGTACATGAGGGAATGGATGTAGTGATGGGAGGATGTGAGGAGCTAAGACTTGAGTGGTTGGGAGAAAGAGGTAGGGAGTGGGATTGTGGCATGGCAAAGCATTGGGTGCTGGAATGTGGGCTAGGAAGTGCTTTCAGCTCAAGGGAACTGGTGCACATGGTTATAAAGGGAATTATAGGGGTCCAGAGTCGGGAAGCAGTGTAGATTGTTCAGGGGAGCAGGAATTCAGGGAAGCAAAGCATATGGTGCTGAACTGGTATGTGGGATAGTTGTGCAAGAGGAGTTTGTGGGAGAAGATCTCGTATGTAGGGATCATGGGGAAGAGCAGGGGAAGTACGGGTATTTGGAAGTGTTTGCTGGGTAGAGGCACTGTTTGTGTGTGCATGAGAGGCAGTCTGAGCCCTGGCCTGCTAACGAGGGGCGTATGGGAGGCTGTCAGTGGGATGAGGGGCTAATTCTGCAGAGGTACTTAACCTCATCAAGTTAAGGGCTGGATGGCAGTGGGGGAAAAAACCCCAATAGTGGAGACTTCAGATGCTTAGGGAAATGATAGAACAGGTGGATGAATGTAAGCAGCAAGGCTCTACTTCTAGGATGAGAGAGAGCACCCTGTGTTGTCCAGCTCCATGTCCCTAAGCCACTGTGTAGGTGGTGGGATAATGGGACTAAAAAGGCCTCTGACAATTGAATGTTTGGGATGTGGATGGTGGATGTTACTCTGGGCGGGTAGAAAAAGCATGAGGACACAGATGGGAAGCATCCAATGTGACAGTCAATTGTGGGTTGTTATTTGGGTATGAAATATTAAGGTGGGATGATGACATGGTTAGTGGTTTAATAGTAAACAAAATAAGGAATCAGGAGACTGGCATGCAGCAAATAGAGTATGAGAAGTGGCACAGGATTGTGGGGTGCTTGAAAGCCCACCAGCATGGAAGGGAAGGTGCTTTTATGCTCCAGGTGCCAAACCTAACTTGGGACTCTGAAACTGGTCTGGAAATAACCGTGAAACTCATGGTTACTTTTCTGCCTGAGGACCATCAAGTCTTGTAGCTCTTGTAAAGTAGCATCTTTCCCTTAGTTTGGGCATTAGCCTCGCTGACTCTGGGGCAGAGGAGAAAAGGTTGGGCCAAGCCAAGTTTGTCTCATTGAGCCTCCCTGTTGGTGACTAGTTGCTGTACTGTCAAAACACAGTTGGAGGAAGCGGGGGAGACAGTTCTTCCAGTTTTGAGGGGTTCCAGAAACGTTTTATTTTCCTTGAAAGTATTTTGTCCTCAATTTCTCTGTGAAAAGCCCACACACATATCTTGGGATGCTCTGAAGCATCCTTAAATATATCAAGCTTGAAAAGCAGGAGGGGGAAAAAAAAAAAGTAATGTAGATATTTTTCCCCTTTCTGTTTTGTTGGAAGATAATATTTGGTCAGTGATTGCTCAAAATACAACAAAAGCAAGTGTGGAGAGCTAGGCAAGGCATTGCATGGAATCAAATTAAGAGAAATCACAGGGTAAAGAATGAATTAACATACCTGAACAGCTTTATTCCCGTCTTTTTGTTTACCTTTTCCTGCTGTACGTTGGGGCTGTAATGCCCCATTGCTGTCTGCAGCGGGGTGTTACAGGTGTTGCACTGAGGAGGCTAAAAGCACATGGTTGTTCAGCCTGTGCTCACAGCAGAGCTCATGCCCACATCCTGCAGACCCATTCGCTTTCTCTTGGGCATCACATCGAGATAGTGGGATTTCATAGCCATTTCGGACAAGCTGGCATGGCTCTGTTGGGTGGTGCTTGGGTTGGGTTTTTTTGGGGGGTTTGTTTGTTGTGTTTTTTAACAGTGATCTCCAAAGAGATTATTTTTAATTAATGGATGTGTCCTTTTTATCCTTACTAGCAGCATAAAAATGGCTCAAGGGCTCATATTCTTTCCCTGTCTCCCTTGCTGGCCCCTCCTTAAACAACAAAAGAAAGGCATCTTTCTTTTTTTAACTTGGAGTTAGCAACGATGTCACTTTGGGGATTTTGGACTTCTTTCTCTCTCTCTTTTTTTTTTTTAAAAAATCTTTAATCTCTCTTTTTTTGGGGGGTGTTGGAGTGTCTTTTTTGTGGACTGGGGTCTGTGGATCCTCGGGTCTCTGCACTGTTGTGAACTCTTAACACCTTAATTGAAGGGGTGGAGATGCTGAATCGCTAACAAAGAGCTCCTTTATCCAAAATGTTAATCAATCATTGACGTTAAATAAGTGTGAACAAAACCAAACAAAAAAAACCCCACCCTAAACAAGTTTTTGTCTCAGTCCCCCTCCCATTCAGCTGCTCATCTTTGGTCAGGAGAACACGAGAGATTCTTCTGGGGATATATTTTGCGCGTGGGGATGTACTTGGGTTTGGTGACGTTTGGTAGAAGTTCTTTTGCTGATTTACCAGCGTAGTTTTCCCAATATGGATTATTGAGCTCATAGGTGCAATAAAGATGTTTTGGGAGAAACTGCAGCCTGCTCTGGTGTGAGGGAAGAAGCTGGGCTATGACAGCACTGTTGTAACCATCTTCTTGTGGGCTTGGGGTGTGTGTGCAGAGGTGTCTTCTGAGTTTTGGTGTTGAGGTTTTTTGGGAGGGGGGTGGGGGTATTTTGCTTTCCTGTCTTGCGATCAGTTAACTTGTTTATCAGTCAACACAGTCTTCTGAGCTAGGTGGGACCTCGATTTTAATGTGGAAGAAAGTAAGTAGGTTTCTGTTCATACTACCAGAAACTTTATAGATCTCTTCTGTATATTTTGAATACAAAGGGTGTGGACTCGTTCCTCCCTGTGCCTCCCCCTCTCCCTCCCCCCCCATCTTGCATTTCATCTTTACAGCCGTGTACTTGGATTGTTTTCAGTTAGGGTTAGTCCTCAGCCAGAGAAACTCCATTTGTCACTAAATACCCAAATATAGAAACTAAGGGCAACTATAAGCCACAAGGCTAAAATATTCCTGTACAGCAGCTTTTCTGAGCAGTTTGTATGCCTGAGGTGGATAGGAATGGAGGACCTCTGATCCATATTTCCTAGCTATTCAAAGCCTTGCTACTCTGTAATATCTTGACTTTTCACAACTATTTGTACTTGTTTGTTTCTAGACTTTGCTAGCTCTTGAGTTCCTGATGTGGTGTGTCAGTTTGGTGCCTTACAAACTGCGCCAATGGCTTAGGAGTTTTGTTGGATCTCTTACAAATTCAGCAGAACACACCCCCCCCCAAAAAAAACCAAAACCACAACAACTTCATCCCGTGGAGCAATTTATACTAAAGTGATTATTCAAACTAATTCCCATCTTAAATGTGAGCTATATTAGCTAGCAGAGTTTGATCTCTTCTGCTTTCTAGAAGTTTACCAGACTTTCTTTAGAGTGATGCACACAGCCTTCATAAAATCCTTCTGTCTAGTCTGCATGGCCTTGGACTTCACAGAAATCTCAGTGCCTTGCTAAGGTCTGTGGTCTGTTTACACAGATATGAAGTCCTTTAACCCAGCAAGATTTGCTGTGGGCTTGGATTTCCTGCTTACAAGCTCCACTGGAGTCCCTCTAGTCTTCCTGCTGGCAAAATGAAGGTGTTAACATAGGTTTTCAGAGCAACTTGTGAATGGAGGGAGATTTCAGTGATGAGTTTTTGTCTGCTTTGCCTATCGCATTTAAAACTGCTGTCTCCCTGTACCTTTACTTGCCTGATAGGTTTGGATGGTTTTTCTGTTTTAAGAGGTTAATAATTTTGGAGCTGGACCTCCTTTGTGGTAGGGACTGTGCAAGTGCAGAACAACAGGAACCTTGTTCATAATAGCAATTCCTGTTAATCTTGAAGAACTCAAGCAAAAAAATCCATCTGTTGGGGGAAATTCCTGAAGAGTTGCCTTTAAGACCATGCAGTCTTCACAGATGCTGGTTAACAACAATAGCAAAAGGTGACATTTGAATGTGTGCTGAAGCCAGATGAACTGTACCAATGGTGCCTGTGGTTTATGTTTTTGAAGCGGGGTTGTACTTTTGTTGCACACCCTTACCTATTGGCCTACCTTCCTTTCCCCCCCGGTAGCATGCCTGTGGCATTTCTTTTGGTGCTAGAGGTTGGCTTTTGAGGAGACCTTGGCTTTTGCCCATTTTGACTCTGCACCACCCTTCTGTGTGTGCTGGTACTGCTGCTGGAGCAGCTGGATGCTGAAACGGATCAAGAAACTCATCTGGATTATGAGGAGCCTGGCAAAAAAGCAATGATTATACTCAGCCTGCATCAGTTTGCCAAACTGGTTCACAGCTTGGCCATGCAAACGGCTGTACGGGTACATCAGACACTGTGGTGCAGGGGTGGAAGTAAATATTGGTAGCAGCAGTTCTTTAGGCTGGCATTTCTGCCAAAGGAATGCTCATCTAACTATACCCCTAAGAGTCTGCTAAACTTGCTAAGTGTTATTTACACCTATTTGTTACAGCTTTCCTTGCCTGAGAACAGTTCCTTCAGCTTACCTTGTTCTTTTTGCCAAAAATGTTTCTCATCTCTGAATATGTGTGCAACGTATGAAAAGAGAAACAGTCTTCAAGAAGCTTTAAACCGGGCAAAAAGAAGAGGATGGTGGCTTAGCTATGGAAAAGTTTCTGCTGCTTGAAGACTTGTCTGATGATACAGAAGATGTGGTGTAAATTGACGATAGACTATTTAGTATGGTTGCAATTATGCAGTGAAACTCATGCTGTGAGAATCATCAGGAGCAAGAATTCAACAAGAGTTAAAAAGGATCAGATGTCTGTACGAGTATGAAGAATATTCAATTATAATCAGTGACAGTAGAAATCTTGGAAGAGGTATTAAGCCTGTGGTCTAAACCTTGATTTTTATTCTGCTCTAACAGATGTGCTTCTATATTGGGAAAGAGAGGGAAGGAACAGCTTGTTGTGCCTGGGTTTGCTGCTGGGTTCTTGCACACTTCTCTGGAAACTTGATTGTTTCCAGTGTGTGAGATGTGCCTTTAAACTGCACAGGCTTCTGGCTGGATCCTGGTGACCTATCCTGAAATAGGTCACCCGTCTGAGCTACCAAACTGTGGCTGTTGCAAAGTGAACTGCTGCTACCTGACTTTGTGCATTTGTTTACTCCTAATTCTGTGGGCTGTTCTTACCTGCTCTCAGCACAGTTTTTGATCTACTTGACAACACTGATTGAATTCATTTTAAAGACTGTTATGAAATTGCAGTTTACTATATCTCAAGAATGAATGTTATCTCTTTAGAGGAGAGATAGACATGCTCCAAGATCCTCGTTTTTCGGGCAGACTTAAAAGTAGAGGTGAGCTTTTCCTTGTTCGGTGTCTGAGAAGGAGCTTATGGAATAGGGAAAGGAGATGAAAAGTGGAACTGTAAGGTGGTTGGTTTATTTGTTTGTTTTTAAAGCCTAGGTAGAATCCATTAAATCCTTTTGAAGGCAGGAAAATGGAAAGTATGCTTTACCAGTGACATAATTTCTTTCAACAAAGTAGGTTTGAGAGGTGGTAGAGCAACACTGGCTGAGAGGTGGTGGAGCAATGTCCTCTGAGACACTCAACTGAAAATTGGGTGCTGTAGTCTTGAACACAGTACTGGGTTTAAGTGCTCTTTGGTGGTATATGGCAAAAAGAGTCTATGGTGTACACTGATTTAGCTGCATATGGGAATGAGGGAGAGCTCATGGCTTTCTGTAGTGACTTCAGAAGAGCTGTGATTTGGGCACAGAGAGCCATACAGCTGCCTTTGCAGTTACCCTGAGCTGGTTGTCCTGTTTTCCTGGCTGTTTGGGCCCTCAATTTTTCCTGCTGCTTAGCTTTGACGTGGGGCTGTCTGCATAGTAACAGAGCAAGGGAGCTTCAGATTGCTGACCCCTCTTGTCACCGGATGGTCTCCGTGTGCCGCCTGTTGTCCTCTATGCCTCCTGAACAAAGGGTGTGGATATCTGGTTTACCTTATCAGTAGCATGGCTGGGGCCCATCAGCTCTTTTAAAACCAGGTTAGGTTGGATTTAGTGGTGAACTTGAGAACAGAACCTGGCCCTTAACGTGCCTGCGATTTATTTACTTGGACATGTTACTTATGCTCTACAAAATACTTTAAACCTGTGAGTCTGCTTGCGTCTGTTGCATGAGGCTATCTCTGCCACCTTTGCAGTGTGTATGGAATAATGCAAAACCTGAAGGAAAATTCTGGTTTAGTGGTTCACTGACTAAAAACATTGGGTACGAGCAAGAACTAGACCCTTCTCCAGGTTGCTCAGAGCTGTGCTCTCTGCACTTTCCTGAACTGACTTCTTCAGGCGTCTCGCTATCGCTGTTCCACTGCCTGTGAAATGGCAGCATTGTATCTATGTACCAGTCTGGTTTTGTTTGAGGATTGATTAGAAATGTATTTGCAGTGTAATATAAAACAAAGCTGTAGCTTGTTGAGGTGAGCAGCCACAGCTTCCACAGCGAGAGCTGTTCCAGGGGAGAGTTTAGGCAGTCCTTCATATGGAGAAACTTCTCGGAGCTTTTGTTAGTGGGGCTGAAGTTTTCCACCGTGTTTTATGTGTATGTATGAGCAAGGAGTAAAGAACTTCAGGCCAGAATGGGTTGACAGCTTGTTAGAGAGAAAATGTTTTCTTCTGTCTCTTAAAATAAAACAATATTTAACCTTCTTGTGGTTGGGGATAGAAAGTTGAAACTGTCAGGTAAATAGCCACCATCCAGCAGAAATGCTTCTGAATGTTCTTGTGAAAGCCAGCTTTGATTTGACAGTTGCGAGCCTTTGAAAATAGTGCTCTGTTTATCCAGTGCAGTAAATACTTCGAAGCACGTTAGGCTGTGCTGTCCATACGTGGCTAAATAGGCAAGCATTAAATATGTACATCTCGTGTTGAGGGAGGGAGGATCCTGCAGCAGTTGCAAGTGTGTGCTTTTCATACTTTCCTAAGATCATGGCAAAGCAGTAGATCGGATAATAGACCTGATTATGCAATTGCTTAATTTCTTGTCAAAGTAACGTTTTTATGTGCAGTGTTGTGAGATCATTTAGGTGACCTCATGTTATTTATCAAATGTCAGTTTTTCATCCCAGCAGCTTTGATATAATCATGTAGCATCGTGGAGTGCTGTGTTCACACAGTCTTTACTTGCTGGAGTTCTTTGAAGTGCTTTACTCCGTAGAAGAGTCATTGCTCTGTCAAAGATCCTACATTTAACGACCAGGAAACCAGCATACAGCAGAACTGCACTGTGTCACTGAAGGTTGTGCTGTATCTAACATGCCTAATTGTGAGTCTAAAAGCAAAGAAATGAGAGATTCAGGGCACTAGGAACCCCTTGACGCACATCTTGCCCCGCAGTAAACTGCCAGGGATACAGTAACTCAGCAGCTTTGTCCCTTTGCAGCTCCGAGCTCCCACGTGTGAGCACCTGGTGCTGTAAAGCAGCAGGAGGGCTTGTGTGAGGGAGAGGAGCAGGGGGATGGCTGGTGGCAGCAGTCCTGAATGAAAACTGGGCTTGCTGGCAGTGCTGAAAGGTAGCGATGCTTGGGGAAGCCTTGGAGAACCGCTCATTTGGGATGAGAGAGACACCAGATACCTGTGAAGATGAAGGTTAACATGAGGGAAGGTGTGTGGGTCGCCCCCAGAAACTCTGACAGGCATTGTGTGTGATGTCCCCTTGCAGCATGCCGGGGATTACCGCTTGTTGTAGCGCTGGGTTCTCCTCAGAGGAGGTCTGTCCTGTACTGACCCAGCCCAGCCACACTTGGCTTATGAAAACTGACAAGATTGCAGCCTGAGGAGTTATGCCTGAGGATGGTTTCTTGTCTTTCATGCTGGAAGCCTGGCAAAGGGATGCCAAAATGAAAAGAAAAAGAGCTTGTTTTTTTCCATGTTGAACTCTCAGGGGTTATTTCTCCCAAACCTTCTGCTTAAACAGTGTGGTGTTACTACATGTTGAAGAACAAACTCGTGTCTCCTCAGTTGTGTCTTCTCATCCATTATTTCCACATTATTTTTTTCTCCCCTCTCCACAGATTAGTTAATGAAGAACAGGCTGCTGACGAGCTTGATACAGGTGTCTTTCACCTATGGCTGTTTGTGCTGATGTGTCTATTTAAATTATAGAAAAAATAAACCCAGAGAAATAAGGGCAAAGAGATTGCCTCTGGCTCCAAACACAGTGCCTGCTTCCTGATAAGTAGATGAGGCTTTAATGGAAGGTGAAGCTATGAAAGCAGCCTGTGGAAAGCTCTAGCGTTATCCACTGGACTCCTGCATGTAATGCTGACCGATGCTGGGGCTGTTAGCTGCTAACATGGTGTCGGAAGCTGCAGAAGCCTGTCAGTTGGAACTAGATGATCTTAAGGTCCTTTCCAACCCTAACTGTTCTATGATTCTATCATTCTATATATAAGGGAAGCACTGTTAAAACATTAGTTGAAGAATCCCTCATTGCTAGAGCTTTTGGTCTCTATCCGTGTTAACAGCAGGAGCTCTATAGAGCAGGCAGGCTGCTACTAAGGTACCTGATGCTCTATGTAAAGTGTTTAGAGCTCCAGCTGTAATGTACACAGGCTGCTCCCAGCATTGCTAACATAGGTGGAGCTGAGCCGGTGCTGGTAGCTGAGCTGCAGAATGCTGAGGTGAGGTCAGTGTGATGGCATGGCACAACAGTGTGCCTAACTCTGGTCCACCTCCACCTGCAAGTGCTCCCAGTGCTGGCAGAGCTGGAATGGTGTGAGCAGCAAGGAGAGGTGTCCACAGCATTCCTCTGCAGAAACGGATAGTTGTAGCTTAGGCTTTGGGGGGTTTGCAGGGTTTTTCTCCTGGCTTTCTTCCCCACACTGGTTTCTGGAACTGTGTCAATCTGCCAAGAGGCTGTTCTAGTCCCAGGTGGACCAAGTAGTTCAAGGCTTTCTACATAACAGCAGCTGGGAAATTCAAAGGGACTGGTGGCATACAGCTTCAGTCTGCTCACCAGTGTCCCTAAGTGTCTGTCTCCTCCGTTACTTTGGGGAAGGAGTTGTGGAAAGGGTTGTGCAAAATCAGGAGCTGTTTAAGACAGCCATTAATGCCCACAGTATTGATAACACACTGAAGCATTGACAGATGCACTGTAAATGAGATTTAACGGACATGTTACTGTCTTTTGACAAAAGGTGTTCGTGTTACAGCTCTTAAAAATGATGGTTATGAGAGTAGTGGGCAACATCTGTGGTAAAAGCCTCTTACAATGATTCTTTAATAAATACTTAAAACCAATAGTTCCCACATTCATGTAGCAAAATGAGTTTAAGTGACAAGTTCTTGATTCTTCTTTTGATTGAGAGTCATTTCTGGTATAAGACTATGATCAAAGAGGTAATGCTCTGCAGATTTGGGATTAGCAGTGATTTCTCTGAGGTTCATAAGGAAGAATTCTTGGCTTTGGAAAACAGTGAGGGCTTCATATATACCATTGCTTTTTATTGCCAAGATGTAGACAAGTTCATACTGTTTCAGGATAAGTTAGAACCACCTAGAAATTGATCACTGGCTGTGAGTTGCTATCTTGTCAGTTTAATGGTAATATGTTAGCTCTTCATGTTGAGATAATAGTTTATAAGAAAAAGGGATTTGTGGCTTACTAGGGAATGGCAGAACATGGTATTTTCCCCAAATGAGCAGCTGTTTTGGGCAGAGTATAGCCCATGGGCTGCATGAGATGCCCCTGTTATATGCAGCCGCTGCCTTTCTGGTGGAAGGAGCAGGAGTACATCAGCTCAAGGTCTACTGATGATGATGTGGTTTGATTAAAGAATGAGGTCTGAAAACCCTGCAATGAAAAGAAATAGGGCAGATAGTTGAACGTGCTTGTAAAAGCAGAGTTATATTGTGTACAGATGATATGCGTATTGATACTGTGTCTTTAGCCCTAGCAGTTCTTCAGGTACCCATGTACTTTCTGTTTCAAGAAGGAGGGCAGCGGGATCTGGCAGAAGCAGGATGCAAGTGTATTGAAACAACCTGCTTAAGCCTATCCATGCCTGTGCCATCAGCCACTGCTGTCTCCTTTGTGCCAATGCCAGTGAGCGCATGGTCACCTGGTAGGCTGAAACTGGAAGCTTGTCCCCTGAAAATGGATCATATCTTACCTGGAGTTAGTTTTCAGCTGGGTCACTGGAAGGGATGGAGGTGGATAGACAGGTTGGCTGGAGCTGCTTTCCTGGGTCTGTGCAGCACGCACTTGGTGTGCAGAAGGTAAGCTGGCATTTTTAACAAACCTGTTTGAATGCTGATCGGTCCCATACTAGTTGTATTACAAGCACATGCTGTACACATTCAGGGGAAAGGATGAGGAAGGAGGATAGCTTTTGCTAAGAGGTAGAGGCAGATGTAAAGGTGTCATTAAAAGCCATCAGTAAGGGCCATATCTAGAAACTGGGACTGATTCAGGGGATTGAAGAGTGTCCTGTGCCCTCATATCCTCAAGTGTCACGGGGAGATGTTTGGGGTGAGAATACTCATGTCCATTATCTATTTGCTTTTACATGATCTTAAGAGAGTCTGACAATTCAATAAACACATTGAGTAACACTTCCTGCGTCCTCCTTGTTTCCCAGTTGTAGTCTTTATCAATGAGGTGTGTAATCAAGTACTTTAGTAAACAGCAGCTTATTAAAAAGTGACACATGCAGTTCAGTGCTCAACAAAACTGGTAAATGCAGCATGTGGTGAAAACCTGTGGTAGCTCTTGAGGTGTCCTGGGTGTAGTGGAGTCACCTTTTTGCAGTGCAGCTGTTTTCCCTCTTACGTGGTTGAATAAGGGTCAGAGAAATAGGATTCCCTTCCCAGTAAGACTGCATTGAAGGAGCATGTGGGCTGATTCATTGCCTTACCCCACCCCTTGGGTCACACAGGGAATCCACTCCTGGATGCATGTGCAGGGGTTGGCTTCAGGATGAGCCATTGTTCAAACAGCCCCTGCTGCTGGTGCTGCAGTGACTGGTCCCTCTGGAAGCTGCTGCTCTTCCCAGAGCAGTCTCTTACTCCACTGCCTGTCTCCTTCCTTGCCCACTCCACTGTCACAGTTCAGGGTGCTGGCTCAGCTTGTGTTCAGGGTTGTTTATTTTCTGTAGCAACAGGTCTCTAGCCTGTTTTCTTTTTCCATGCTGGTTCTGGGCTCTCGCCACCCTCAGTCCAGCACATACTGACAGTCTTGGGCCGCAGGAGGGAAAAAAGAAGTGTGCTCTTTCTTGTACACAGAGAAAGAGGTTTCTTGCCTTTAATGCTTCATGTCACAGTGAGGCCACAAGTTCGATACTTTTATCTACTTGGTATGCCTTTATTTCATCTCTCCACATTCTCCTTCTCAAAGAGGGAGAAAAGACTGAAGTGATTCA
>NW_009920063.1:1148-12605 GCF_000696875.1 Nestor notabilis | reverse complement strand
CCGGTGCCACCTGCACTCGTCCCGGCTGACCCAGCCGTAACGCTATACACCTCCAAGTACCTGACCACTTGTCACTATCGAGCTTTCGCAGTTTAAGGACATAAAGTAGGAATAAGCTAGTCTGGATGTCTCTTTTCCCCTTCCGTTAGCAGTAGGATAATGGGTGGCTACTTCATAGAAGTACAGGGATGGTTTGTGAATACTTTACTGACAGGTAAACTAAGGTGTGCATTTGTCTCTTGTTAGTTACTCTCTGGTAGTAGCTGCTTGTGTGTATGTTTCCACCCTTTCGCTTTTCAAATTCCCTCTGAAGCTGTCTTGTGCCAGCTGTGAGATAAGACTGTGCAGGTGAGCAGCAGAGATGGTAAACTAGGGGATGGGATTAGGCTGCAATAACTGTCTGGGTGGCCTTAAGAATGGATCGTGTCTGATGATTTGTGCCCCTCCTGCACTCCTGAGCTGTGGTCTGTAAGGCTGCCCTGCTCCGGTGCTTTGCCAAGTTGGATTTGGATGTTCCAAGCTCCGACCATTGGCTGTGATAGATTCTCTCTATCCTGATGTGTCCTGGTGTTCACACAACTTCCCTTTCAAGGGAAAAAGTGATTTCTGCCTCTGCTTTGGTAGAGGTGTGTCAGTACTGGCGTGGCTTAGCAAGTATTGTTTAGTTGGGTGGGGTGGGAGAAAGAGGAGAGGAGATACACGTGGGTAATTGGGTTCAGGGATGATTGTGCTGCTGTGGTAGGTTTTGCTGGATGAAGCAGCTTGTTGCGATACGTGTTTGTTTCAGATTCTGACTGCAGGTGTGACTTGGCTAGATAAGGATGCTCTATCACGATGATTTCATTGTTTGATTTGGCTGGACTGGGTGGAGAATGTAGTTGCATTGTTTGGGACTAGCTTTGTAGTTTGATTTTGTTGAAGTGGATTACATGGCAGCGCATTGCTACATTATTAGGTGAAGCTGCAGCAGATAATAGTTGGAGGGAAGAGAATATGCCCAGGGTTTCACAACGTGCAACTAATTGAGCCTCACAACAGCTCCTGTGTTCCTGCTGGAAGATCTGGTCAGCAGAATGCATTGGGATTATAAAAACTTCTGGTAGTGATTTCGGTTTGCAGTTGTTCTTTAACTGCAAGGCTGGCTGTGCTGTGTAAATAGCTGAGAGTGCTCCAAAAGACCGTGCTGGCCCCAGCACTGCGAACGTTGTCTGCATTTGTACTACTCTTGCAGCCTCTCCAGTGTTCACAGTGGTGAGGTTGAAGCTGGCAGGTAGCTGCTCTCTCTGTCTTTACTGACCTCGGATTTACCATCGAGCCATTCCTCAGAGTACACGTTTCCTTGTATTACTGAACTTGCACTTAAACTTGCTTTAACATGTGAATGAGCATTGATGCAGGGCTGTCTCCACTACTGAAAGCGTGGCTGATCAGTTCCTGGGCCATGGACTCTTTTGGCCTCCTAGGAAATAACTGTAGTGCAAGGTGTGGTTCTCCCCTGTCTCGTAAGCAAACTTGCAGTGTGTCTTACTTGGGAAGGTTTGCAGTTGGGTTACCTTCTCCCTGTAGTGCAGCACAATGATGTGAAGTCGGAGCTGCCAGAACTTCTTCCTTCCAAAAGCTGCCTGGTTTTCCCCTAGCTGTGATTGCCTGGCTTTACCTGATACTTGGTGTTTTTATTTACGCGTTGTCTGGCTGTGGAGGAGGTTGTATATATGAAGCTCAGGGGTTTGGCAGATGTTGCTGGGCACAGTGAGGGGAAGGTGAGGCTTTGAAGAGAGATGGGTGCAGAGAAGGGGAGGTTACATGTCCAAACTTTGTGCCAGCTTCTCTAAGGACAGATGAGCTCATGGGAATCCAGCTAGCTCGACTGTGGGAGTGCTGAAGCAAATCTGACCTATTTCCCCTGCATGTGCAGCATGCATCTTCAGACTCTTCCAGTCTGATGGTGGCTTTTTCAGTGCTGACAAACCTTGCCAGTCTGAGCAGAGGCTGCTTCTTGCCAGTGGCTCAGAGCAGGTTTTGATTCCTGTGCTCCAGCAGCTGGATGCATGGGAGGGATGCACAGTTTGGGGGCATGTTCTTGTTGGTGAAACTCTTTCCTCTTTCTCCTTTACCCAGGTGATCATTTCTTGTGAGACGAGTGGTTCGCAGCTCATGGCCTCCACAATGAGTACTGCCGTGTCGTGACACCAGGGGTCTTGGTAAGCTACTTGTTGGAAAGGGGAGCACCTAGCATATCCCCACAAATGCAGGTCCATCTCTTTTTGTCTCTGCAGTTGAGGTTTGAAGTAATTTTAAGCCATCCAAGTTGTAAACTGCAACCAAGTGGGGTGAGGCTACTTTTCACCTGTTCTCACCTCCTCCTTTCAGCATGCAGTGGCACTGATGTGGTTACATGTGCAACCAGATCAGGGAGCTAATTCAGCTGAATTGAGATTTCTGCTGTTGCCCTTGGGTTAGTTCCCATTTAGATCTCTCCCTGATGTGGTCAGGAGGGAGGTGGTGAGAATGAGTAGCCAGTGGAACCATCCCTTTTTCCTGCAGCCATTGCCTGGCATACCTTAAAGCAATCCTGAAAATACAGCCTTGGATGTAGCTTGCCAAAATGTCTTGAAAAGCCATTGACCATTCACTACGACCCTACCTCTGTAATTCTAGAGCAATGATAAAGGCTTTGCTATGGCAGGCAGACTGCAGCTGCAAAAACACGTTTCTCTAGAGCTTTTCCGTTATTGAACCCTGGATTCCCAGACATACATATGTTAGAAGTGCATTTAGAAAAATCATGAGGAATTCCATTTCACATGATAAAAGATGGTATGTTCCCAGTGTGCAGAAATGAGAAGCTGAGGAAGTTGAGTAGCTGTTTTCCCACCAATGAGTATATTGATGTATCCTTTATAGCGCTCTCTGGTAAGAAGAAATTTAAACTGAGATGGAAAATACAGTTTCCTTGCAGAGCACATCAATTCTAATAGATGGGAGATACATGTATTAGGGTAATAAAAAAGTAGGGTTAAAAAACCTGGAACTTTTTCCTCCCCCCTTGAAGTACTTCGAAGTTCAGTGGTGTCAGAAATACTGTGCAGCCAGTGTGATCCTGATTTTGTTCCTTATGTTTTCTCGTTACACTGTCCAAGACTGGGGGGGTCTCAAAAACTTCTAATCTTGTAATAAAAAGTAACATGATAACGCATAGACATCAAAAGTGGAAGAGCAGAGGATGAAAGACTAGAGTACTTAAGTTCATCACAGGCATCTGCATCCTGCTTTTAGCACTGACCTCTGCTCACTTTAATGCTATTGTTCCTTTTTTGTTTTTAACATGAAATTCACCCTATTTTCAGTCAGACACTTCACCTTAAGTGGGGACCCCGAAGTATCACTGAGTTCCACTGACTTTTACAGATAAATGAATCTCTTTTGAAAAGTGGAGTTGGATGCTGTTGGTAATGTTGCAGTTTTGTTGTCAAAACATACATAGGAGTAAAATTTGCATGCAAAGATGGTACAATTTAGATACTTGTGAAGATGTGCTCTCTTGTCTTTAATGTATCTTCATAGCACCCTCTCTAATTACAGCATGATAATAGTAACAGTAGTAATACAGTAAGTCCAGCATTGTTCTCAAGATCAGTGGGATAACTATCTGATAGCCCCACAGAGGCATGTGGATCTGATGAAGTTAATCTGATTGTGCCCAATAGGAGGTATTAAAAATGAGACCTTTACTGCAGAAGCACTCCCCACATTAACGGGTTTGTGCAGCGCAGTGGTGGTGAGACTAGGGAGCAGGGTTATTTCTCTGGTGTACCAAGTAGAGAGGAGGCTTTTTGGAGATGATGCAGAGCTTCAGGGAACGAGCTGCAGGATGGAGCACTGTCATGTTAAAGTGCAGTAGTCACTAAAAGGTTTAATGGCATACCTTGCAAGAATATCAGTTTGTGGAACTGGAGAACCATGGTGCTCAATACTCTAAGTCATAGATCTCCTTGACCAGACGTACTCATATAGTGCCCATGTTTCTTAATCCCTTGGTGTCAGCACATAAGCAAGCTAATTTTTGTTTTCTAAATGAAATTTGCACAGCAGTTTCTTCATAAAATACAAGACACTCCCAGTCTGGTGAGATTTTATTTTGTTTCATTTGATACACACCAGTAGAAACTGTTGCTTTGGTGCTGAGAAGGAGTATCAGGAATATTTACATTCGAATAATATTTAACCAGTAATGCTTAATACATTAACAATAAATCTTGGTTAGATTCTAAATTAAATGATTTGCATCTGAGCAGGTGAGATGAGCAGAAGAGATTTTGTTGAAACATAAACAAGACGGAAATGTGTTCCAAAATAACATAGCCCAAAGGACATACAGTAATGTTCAATAGCTTCCTCCTCCAGGAATGGGTTGCCTTATTGCATGGGTTCTGCATATTGGTTGTTAGAAAGAAGGTGAAAAAGTGCCTTTTTTTTAGGTGGTGTTGGTTGTTTTTCTTACATCCTCAATATCTGTATAGTGCTGCTGAGCAAATTTAGAGGGGTAGTTGTCTAGTGCTCTTCTGGCCTTTCTAATAGGTATCACAGGTGACTAACCTCTGGTGCTTTTGGAGTAATCACAACATAGCTGGTTGCTTACAGGTGGTCAGGAAGGCATTTTGTTTTATTTTCCTCCCTTTGTGCAAGCCTTAGCACACATCATTGAACATACTTCTAGTTATATTGGACCAAGGAGACAAAAGATTTGAGCAGAGTTTATGTTCTTAAGAAATACCAGGTTACAGCCATTCACAAGGGAATTGTGGATAGCTAAATCGTGTTGGGGATTTGTAATTTGGGCTTCCTACTGACTTGCCATGAGATGTCTTCAAGCTGAGCACAGATGTGGAATCAAAGTGTCCAGATATGAGGTGCTTCTCTGTTTTGTTGACTCCAGAATGATTTGCTTTGGATGAAGGGAAGATGGCCTCGCTGGTTGTAAACTGAATGGCCAGCCAGGACTGCCTCTGGTTTGATGTACACAGCTGTACTGACCTATCCGAAAGCTCTTCTCCTGTGTCTTCTCAGTAATGGGGGAAGAATTGCCATTTACTGCTTCACACCAGACACGTCTGTTTGGGAAGTTCCTCACTGGTTTTCTGTTCTCTCCTGGTGGGGTGGTTTAACAGTGTGCCCTGGAGATGCGAGACTTCCCCTGGGCAGCAGGAGGCACGCGTCTAGAGAATGCTGGAGCTGCAGGAGGGAAGCACCCAGTGCAAAACCAGAGAGGAGCAAAGAGAAAAAAGGCAAGCAGAGAGCCAGCATTGAGAGAAGCGGGTGGCAGAAAGTGCTGCAACGCTGCCTCTGGCGGCACGCTCCCAGAGGAACTTGACGAGAGCCCATCTGCGTGCGTGTGAGACTGTGAGCTCAGGATTCCTGTCAATGCATTCCAGTAACCCCAAAGTGAGGAACTCCCCGTCAGGCAACACACAGAGGTAAGGAGAGGAGCCTTGCAGTCAGCTGCTCTGGATTGGTGCGTGGTGCTGTCCCTGCTCTGCTGCAGGATTAGCCAAGTGCTGCTGTGTCTGACTTACTGGTCCTCCCTTGTGCTCCCATTGGGTTTACCTGAGCACTGGCTGCACACTGCTAATGGGCCTCCATGTTTGCTGGGCTCAGGATGAGCTGAAAGCTGTGAACACGAGGTGCAGGCTCTCCATTCCGTGCCCCCTCCTCTCTCCCATCAGGTATTTGAATAGGCTGTAGGAGAGTAAATGTGCTCTTTCTATCCGGGGGATTTTTTTCTTCCCCCTCTTCTAATCACCTGTTTCCCCAAGGGGTAGTTGGGCAGGAGCAGGTCTTTCTGTCTATACTGTCACACAGAATGCTTCCTCCATATTATTGACCTGAACATCCTTGAAAGCTGATCAAGTGTGCACTGAGATCCTCTACATCATTCACCTGCCAGTGCAGCAGGTCAGCATCTCTCCTCTGCTAATTTGGAATGGGTAGAATATGGAAGTGAAGCAGTGCCCAGGGACTTAGGATGGTGTGATTGACAGCATTCTTGAGTTTGCTTATTTACTCCTAGGGGTCATCTGGAGCTTGAGAGTAATTCAGAGGGAATGTTTCTGAGTCAGATATGTGTCCAAAGGAGGAAATGGTTTGTGGGAGTCCCACGGTGAGGATGCTAGTAAACACTGCCTGTTGGAAGTGATAGTGCTGATGGGAAAACACAATGCAGAAGATCCAATAGCAATGGAGTAAGTGGAGGTTGAGGAGGAGGAGATGGCTAATACGTCTGTAAAACCCAGAGAAGCAAGGTATTTTTAGGATGCAGTTTGCTGAATGGAAGAGAGGAGGAAAGACTCTGAATCTCCTTTGGCAAACTGAAGGAGCTTCATCTGCCCCATTCTGCAGGAGTGTGCAGGGAGATGGTATCTTTCTCTTTCCTTATTCACAGGCAGGTTGTAGCTGGTTTAATTGTTTTCACGGTCAGAGGTTTGTGTTTTCCTGGCAGCTCGCCCCAGTGTATGACAAATGCTGCAGTAATGCTGGGTTTTCCTTGTGCTCCCTGTAGAACTGGATAGGGAGGTGCAAGGCGGGAGGAAGGGGGTGTTAGGGTCCGCTCTCATCAGAGCTGCAGTGTGCAGTTGGGGTCCAGGAGAGTGGCGAGGTGAACTTTATGGTGCTTTGTTTGTTTACTCTGAGCTGGTCTTGGTGTGAGGCGCTTCTCTGTGCACATAGAAACCGTTGTCTTTATTGACAGAAGCCCCAGAGGTAGGTCCTCATGTGACAGCAGTTCCTGGGATCTGGCAGGTCTGTAGCTTACCCTGGTGCCTTCTTGAGCAATGAGATCCCATCTTGGATAATAACCCTTTCAGGGCACATTCAAAAAAGCACCTGCATGACTTGAAGCTTGCAGGCATTTTTTATTTGTCAGCAATTGTCTTAGCTTGCAAAGAAGGTGGCAGTGGTTGTTTCTGCCTCTCTCTAATCTGTTCCTACAGAGGGGAATGAATCAATGGTGGGATTTGTCACTATTTGTTTCCTTTTCCTTCTTTTGCTCTGTCCCCAGTAGCCCCAAATCAAAGCAGGAGGTGATGGTCCGTCCCCCTACAGTGATGTCCCCGTCTGGCAACCCCCAGCTGGATTCCAAGTTTTCCAACCAGGGCAAACAAGGGGGCTCAACCAGCCAATCCCAGCCCTCTCCGTGTGACCCCAAAAGTGGAGGTCACCCCCCCAAAGTGCTCCCTGGCCCAGGAGGGAGCATGGGGCTGAAGAATGGGGCTGGAAATGGTGCCAAGGGGAAGGGGAAGAGAGAGAGGAGCATTTCAGCAGACTCCTTTGAGCAGAGAGAAGCTGGGACTCCCAACGATGACCCTGAAATCAAAGGTATGTTTGTTAGGATCCGTGTGCAAGTGCAGACAATTAGTCTGAGTCCTCTTCGAGATGCAGAATCACTATGCAAGTGTTAGAGAAACATTTATTTGTGTGGGGTTCTGTAAGTTTCAGCCAACAAAGTCTAAAGGTCTTGGGAGCGGGCAAGGAGGAGAGGTTGTCATAGCTGGCATTGGTAAATGTCCTGTTCACACTCAGTTAAAGTGCAGACCTGAGTCTGGTGGGAAAGTTCCTTTGTAGCTTTGAAACTCCTTCAGAGAATTTGAAAGTACAAATAAAACCTGTTGGTTTCCTTCTGGCCTTTGGCCTCTCAGGACCTGCTCTATTGTAACTGGGATTTTGAACAATATGCAAGCCTGTTTTGTCAACACACATACATAACCTGTAGCACCCTGACTGGTATCACAAGCCAGAGAGTTGGGATTTCTGTGTTCTGTTCCTAGCTCCAACATTGCCTCTGTGAGGCAGTGCAAAACCAGACTAGATGTGCAGTTGTCCATCTTTCCTTTGTACATTTGCTAGATCCCCTGGCTCAGGTGGCTGAGGGTGGTGGTGGTGGAGTTTCACATAGAGTGGTCTCCAGATGTATTTATTCATTTTGGTGTGTGGTTTTTCTTCTATTCTGTGTGGCCATTAGAGAGTTCAAGGGCAGCTCTGGGAACTGCCACTTCCCTTGGAAAGGGACAAGATGAACTTTCTCTCAGTGATGCCTGAAGGGCAGCATGGCATTAGAGGGAAGATGCATAGTGTAATAGAATTGCCTTTAATGATGCTTGAGGGAGAAGCAGGAAGTTTCAGAGGAGGAAAAGTTCTCATCAGTTTCCAGAAATGGTTTCCATAAAGCTCCCAAGGTAGTGATTCCCTTCTTTTCCTCTTCCTTCTCTTCCAGACTGCAATTCTGCTGATCATGTGAAATCCCAGGAGTCTCAGCACACACCACACTCCATGACACCTTCAAACGCTTCAGCCCCAAGGTCTTCCACACCTTCCCATGGCCTGACTGCCACTTTGGAGCCAGCAAGTGGGCAGAAGACTCCATCTAAAGTGGTTTATGTCTTTTCTACTGAGATGGCCAACAAGTAAGTAGGTAGATGCTTGGATGTCTGCAGGGAGCAGGGCTTACATTTGTACTCCCTTTTGAAGAGATTCTCAAGCACACTTTCTCCATCAAGTGCATTCTTGTAGCAAGAAGTCATTACTTGTTTTGGGGATCCCGAAGGGGCTGGAGTGGAGACTCACTCACTACCTCTTGCTCTCTGAGAAATGAGTATTTATTCCTCTGAGGTGTGGTTTGGTTTTTTGGGTTTTGTGTTTTTGGCAAGTGCCAGTGGATACTGTTTTGCAGTCCATGCGGTGAGTAGCAGCCAGGATGGCTTAAACTCAGACATGAACCCTGAATGCTGATGGGTTTATAGATGTAAGCATTTCTCTTTTGCTGCTCATCTGGAGTGAAATATGTGTGGTTAAGTCTCCCTTCTGCCAGCTGAAGGATAGAAAGGAGGGTGGTTAAGAAAAATTGCTTCTTAGCTTCAACTGGGTATGTGTGTGTGTGTCTGTCTTTGCAGGGCTGCAGAAGCTGTGCTGAAGGGACAAGTGGAAACCATTGTGTCCTTTCATATCCAGAACATCTCAAACAGCAAGGCGGAACGAAACACTGTACCCTTGGTAGGGAATACCTGCATGTGGGTGGGAAAGGAAATGGTAAATGTCCTTGATTCTGAGAGATGGATGATTTCTTACACTCTGAAACAAGATTTAGGGTGGGAAAGAGAGAGCCAGTTGTCGTTCTGTCCTTCTTCGAATAAATGTCTTGGATCATCCAAAGAAGAGCTTAAGTCTTGCAGTATTTGGGTAGTATATATCCAACCCACTGCTCATGCAGAGCTAGCACAGAAGCAAGGGGCACCTACCGTAATGCTTGAGCAAAATAGGTTTCTGCATGGCCAAGATGCTGCATGCAGGTTGCCCTTCCTCGCAAGGCTGGTGGGGTTTAGACAGGATGTTCTGTTTGCACTGCTGCTTATGTGACACGGCTGTAAGAGGAGCAGGTGACAGCATGTGGCTTTCTCTTGCAGAACCCCCCGATCACTGCACTTCGGACTGAACCCAAGCCCCTGCCGCAGCCTCAGCCTCCTGCTGCCCAGGACCAGAACCCGCCCCAGAACGCCAAAATGCAGCCGACTCCACCCGTGTCAGCGCCAGTATCCAAATCCACTGGCCCCCCGTGTCCCATAGATCAGGACAGTCCCAGCGTGGAAAGCAAAGTGATGTCTGTGGGCAGCCCTGCCAGCTCTACCCCGTTGCAGACAGAAGGATTTGGGCAGAGTTCGACCCCCAATAATCGAGCAGTTAGCCCGGTTTCCCAAGGTAGCAATAGCTCCACTGCAGACCCAAAAGGTCCTCCCCAGCCGGTGTCTGGTGGGGACCCATCCAGTTTGGGTGAGAATCCAGATGGACTGTCACAGGAGCAGCTGGAGCATCGAGAGCGCTCGTTGCAGACCCTGAGAGACATACAGCGCATGCTCTTCCCTGATGAGAAGGAGTTTGCGGGAGGGCAAAGTGGGGGGCCACCTCCGAATGCTGGGGTGCTGGATGGTCCCCAAAAGAAACCTGAAGGGCCAATACAGGCCATGATGGCTCAATCCCAAAGTTTAGGCAAAGGGTCAGGGTCTCGGACAGACGGAGGGGCTCCGTTTGGCCCTCAAGGACACAGGGACATGCCTTTTTCCCCAGATGAAATGGGGCCACCACCAATGAACTCCCAGTCAGGACCTATAGGTCCGGACCACCTGGACCACATGACTCCTGAGCAAGTGGCCTGGCTCAAGCTGCAGCAGGAGTTCTACGAGGAGAAGAGAAGGAAGCAGGAGCAGGTGGTCGTGCAGCAGTGTTCCCTGCAGGACATGATGGTCCATCAGCACGGGCCACGTGGAGTGGTCCGAGGCCCTCCTCCTCCCTACCAGATGACCCCTGGGGAGGGCTGGGGACCTGGGGGTCCAGAGCCCTTCCCTGAAGGCATGAACATGTCGCACTCTCTGCCCCCCAGGGGCATGGCCCCGCATCCCAACGTGCCTGGGAGCCAGATGCGCCTGCCTGGTTTTGCAGGAATGATGAACCCTGACATGGAGGGCCCCAGTGTCCCGAATCCTGCCTCGCGGCCTGGGCTTTCGGGAGTTAGTTGGCCAGATGACGTGCCAAAAATCCCAGATGGCCGAAACTTCCCTCCTGGCCAGGGTGTCTTCAGTGGTCCTGGCCGAGGGGAGCGGTTCCCCAATCCACAAGGTCTGCCCGAAGAGCTCTATCAGCAGCAGCTGGCTGAGAAGCAGATGGGCCTCCCTCCTGGCCTGAACATGGAAGGTATCAGGCCCGGCATGGAGATAAACAGAATGATGCCCTCCCAGAGACACATGGAGCCTGGGAACAACCCCATCTTCCCTCGCATGCCGGTGGAAGGGCCGATGAGCCCCTCCAGGGGGGACTTCCCAAAAGGAATACCCCCACAAATGGCCTCTGGCAGGGAGCTGGAGTTTGGGATGGGCCCTGGCAGCATGAAGGGGGACATGGGCATGAATGTCAGCATGGGCTCCAATCCACCCCTGGTCCCTCAGAAGCTGAGGGAGGCAGGAGTCGGGCCGGAAGAGATGATGAAACTGCGCCCCGGCGTCCCGGAGATGCTCTCCTCTCAGCAGAAAATGGTGCCGCTGCCGTTCGGAGAGCACCCGCAGCAGGAGTATGGCATGGGTCCCCGGCCTTTCCTCCCCATGTCTCAGGGCCCAGGAGTCGGTCTCCGAAATCTCAGAGAACAGATCGGGCCTGACCAAAGGACTAACAACCGGCTCAGCCACATGCCGCCACTACCTCTCAATCCTTTTTTTTGCCTCAACACTGCTCCCCCTGCGCAGCGCAGCCTCGGCCGCAAGCCCTTGGATATCTCTGCAGCCGGTCAGGTGCATTCGCCAGGAATCAACCCCCTCAAGTCCCCCACGATGCGCCAGGTCCAGTCTCCCATGATGGGGTCTCCCTCGGGGAACCTCAAGTCACCCCAGACGCCCTCCCAGCTGGCAGGCACGCTGCCACGAC
>NW_009920063.1:0-660 GCF_000696875.1 Nestor notabilis | reverse complement strand
CCTCCATTAAGTCCCCCCCTGTCTTGGGGTCTGCTGCTGCTTCTCCTGTCCACCTCAAGTCTCCGTCTCTCCCTGCACCTTCTCCCGGATGGACTTCATCTCCAAAGCCTCCTTTGCAGAGCCCTGGGATTCCCCCGAACCACAAGGCGTCCCTCACGATGTCCTCTCCAGCCATGCTGGGGAACGTGGAATCGGGTGAGTGCCCTCTGAGAGCAGATTTGGCTCTTTGGTTGCTGTTGGGTCACTCTGAGGTGTGCAGCAAGGTGGGGGAGGAGGTCTTCTGCAGGGTGGCAGAAGCTAGACAGCCTTTTGCCCCTCTGAAGGGAGGCTGTGCTGCAGGTCCAGTGGGTGGCTGTGCGAGTGGAGCGCAAATGCTTCTCCTCCTCCTCCTCCTTCCTCCTTGTATTTGTGGGTTTGCTCACTCGGAGGACATGAAAGTGAAAGGGTGGGGTCAAGAAGTGTGAAAAGATGTTGGGTGTTGATGGGAGAAATCTCTCCTCAGAGGGGTTTGTGGCCGTTCTGCCACAGCTCCTGGTGATCACAGCTTTGTGGAGAAGGTCCTGCTGATGTTAGGAAAGCACTTTGAGACAAAAGGCTCTTACAGAGACTGTGCCAGGTATAGTTAGCCCCAGGGTGTATCTAGGTATGGTTCAGGTATGG
>NW_009920062.1:0-2836 GCF_000696875.1 Nestor notabilis | reverse complement strand
CTCCCTTTTGGGAAGTTGTGGTGGGATGGGCTTGTTGAAGGGAGGACAGGACCCATCTCCATCAGCAGCCAGGGGGCTGGAGGGGGGATCCAGGTCCCATGAGGGAGCTCTGACCCCACAGGAAGGGGGATGGCACATCAGAGAGGGGGTGACACCATCCCCACTGTCCCCAGCAGCTCCGAAAGCACCCGCTCCTACCGGCGCATCAGTGGCGTGGGGGGCAAAGCGGGCTCGGCCGTGTCCCCCCAGAGCCCTGGTGAGGACCCCAATGTGAGCAAGGTGCCCCCTGTGCCCATGCCCAGGAGATTCGCTCCGGTAGGTGCCACGACTTGGGGGGGCTGTGATGATGGGGGGGGTGTCACGTCTGCATACCCAGACATCCCCTTATCCTTCCCCTTATCCTTCCCCTTATCCTGGGGTGGAAGATGGAGGGATCAGGGGTGTCATATCCCTGCACCCCCATTGGGGGTGGGTTTGGGGGGGGAGTCTGTGACCCCCTCGCCCACCCCTTTGCAGGCCCAGGGGAGGCAGAAGCGGGTGAAGGCGGTGGCTGACTGCAAGGGGGACAAGGCGCGGGAGCTGACCTTCTCCAAGGGGGAGGTGATCGTGGTGACACGGGAGGAGGACGAGCAGAGCTGGGTGAGTGTCACCAGGGCACGCTCAGATGATGGGGCACAATCCTGCTCCAGTCCCCCCCTCCCCAGTTGGGGGAGGCTGAGTGTTCATGGGTGATGGCCCCATCTGTGATGGAGGAGGTACGGGAGGGATCACACTGATGTGTCACCACAGCTTTGCCTCTCTAAATCCCTCTGGGAACGGGGATATTGGCCCCAGAGCTTCTCCCCTACCCAAGGTCATATCATGGAACGGGTTGGGAGGGACCTTAAAGCTCAGTCGCCCCTCTGACAGATTAAAGCCATTCCCCTTGTCCTGTCCCTCCATCCCTTGTCCAAAGCCCCTCTCCAGGTTTCCTGCAGCCCCTTTAGGCACTGGAGCTGCTCTAAGGTGTCCCCTTCATGAGCCTTCTCTTCTCCAGGCTGAGCACCCTCAGTTCTCAGCCGTATCTCAGAGCTGGGGCTCCCATGGCCTGATCCCCCCTCTCTGCACACCCAGGTTGGCTTCATCGAGGGTGATGGTTCCCGCACCGGAGTGTTCCCAGCCAGCTTCGTGCACCTCCTGCAGGACTGATGGGTGTCCACAGCCCCTGTCCCCTCCTGCCCTTGGCTGGGCCCTGAGGCAGCTCCCACTGTCCTCGGCAGAGCCAGGACCCTGCTGTGGGACCCCCCAGTCCCCTTCCATTGGGAATACCATCCATGGATGGTGGCTGTGGGGAGCTAAGGGGCTGCTGCCCGCCCTGTGGGTAGGGCAGAGACCAGGCACGCTCGCTGCACTGATGGGCTGAGATGTCCCTTGGTGTCCCCTGCTCTTGCTGCTCTCCCGTGGGCTCTGCTCATCCCTGGGGCTTTCTTCTCTCCTGTCTGCATGGATGTGGGGATGGAGGAGCTGCACTGGGTGCCCCTCACCCTTCTCTGCTGGGGAGACATGGACCCCTCTTCCCAGCCTGGGGGCTTTTGGCGGCGACAGGGCTGGGGAGCAGCCGTGTCCCCCCTGTCCTTCTTCTCTACCCCAACTGTGAAGCCTTTGGGATGAGGAGGGAATAGCAAAGGGTTTATTGACCTCTCCTTGGGGGCTGGTGGGCTCTGAGGATGCTTCCAATCTTCCTCAAGCCTGGTAGGACAATGCCATTCCCTGCTGTGGGGGGGTCAGGTGGCACCACAGAGCTCCTGTCCCATGTCCCTTGCCTGGGGTGGGTGCTGGATCACTGCCCCAGCCCTGGGGGGCTCTTCAAGGGGATTTCACAGCTGTTTCTGGGACCAATGTCCCCCCGTGCTGGTGCCCTTTGGGAGCCACCTACCTCCGTACCCCCCAGCTCACCCCGTTCCCTTTCTCCTTTTGGGGTCAAATGTTTCATCTCAAACTGTTTTGTTCATGTTTTCTGTCTGTGGTTTCTAATAAAACCATGGGTTTTGTAAGGGCCTGGCTCTATGCTGTGGGGCACAGCCCCTGCCATGGGGCTGGCAGTCCCCATCCCGCCTGATGCTGAGGCCATCTCCCAGAGGCTCTTTGGGTACCAGAGTCTCCGTGACCTGCCGGTGCCCATCAGGGATGGGAGCCTGGGGTTTGGGGTGCTGTGCATGGGGGGAGCACTGTTCGGAGGGGGTGTGTGTGGGGATGGGTGCACCCGGTCGGGGTTTGGGCAGTCACGGGTGTCCTCCCTCCATGGGATCCGGAGCAGGGTGCTCACCCTGTGTTGTGTGTTGAGCATGGGTGGCACGCTTGCTCTTACCATGTGTCAGCTGCTCCTGGGGGCTTCTGCAGAGCAAACTCTGGTCCAGGCTTAGCCTCCTCCTGGCGAGCATCATAGAGAACCACAGCCTGGGTTGGGCTGAAGGGACTGTGAAGCTCTTCCAGTTCCAAGCCCATCCAGCCTGGCCTTGAACACTGCCAGGGATGGGTCAGCCACGGCTTCTCTGGGCACCCTGTGTCAGTGTCCCACCATCCTCGTGGGGAAGAACTTCTTCCTTATACCTAATCTAAATAGAGAGACATATAGATCACAAGTTATCTGTCATGACTAGAACTAGTTATTACTGAACAATCCATGTTCCAAACAGCTGTGGAGGTCTCCTGCCACATTCCCACTCTCTGGAATGTTAAGTTCAGAACAGACCCATTAAACCAACTTAACCGAATCACAGATCGCTCCTGAAATGAGCTCAAGAACCAGGCTCCAAACCTATTCTGCACCCCGGGGTCCTCTCCAGCACCTCTGGGT
>NW_009920061.1:870-1165 GCF_000696875.1 Nestor notabilis | reverse complement strand
CGGCGCACTGGGACGACAAGAGCGTCCGCCAGGCCTTCATCCGCAAGGTGAGACCTGCCCCATCCCTGGGGGCGCACCCGGGGGGGCCGGTGCCACCCTGTCACCCTCTGTCCCCCCCAAGGTGTTCCTGGTGCTCACGGTGCGGCGCACTGGGACGACAAGAGCGTCCGCCAGGCCTTCATCCGCAAGGTGAGACCTGCCCCATCCCTGGGGGCGCACCCGGGGGGGCCGGTGCCACCCTGTCACCCTCTGTCCCCCCCAAGGTGTTCCTGGTGCTCACGGTGCAGCTGAGCGT
>NW_009920061.1:0-243 GCF_000696875.1 Nestor notabilis | reverse complement strand
CCCCGTGTGCTTGTGCTTCACCGTCGTCATCTTCTCCCTGCAGGTCTGCAGGGGGGGTCACCCCACAACCCCTGAGGGGGGTCTGGAATGGGGGTAGGACCCCCCAATGTCACCCAGCTCCCTGCTGGGGCTGGGGGCTCTGAATGAGGCTGATGACCACCCCCCAGTCGCTGCTGCAGGGCTATGAATGGGGTGTAGGACCCCCCCAGCTCACTGTTTGTACCCCCCAGACCAAGTACGACT
>NW_009920060.1:0-5144 GCF_000696875.1 Nestor notabilis | reverse complement strand
GCCCCGGGCCACAGGCCGGCCTTCTCCCAGCGCCAGGGTCACCGTGTGGCGTCCCCTTGCGGGGCTGTGGAGCTGTGGATTGGTTCAAGCAAAACATAAATTACACCACGTCACCAGCGAGATGTGGTAAAGAGAGGTAAAAAAGCACCCATTGTCAGGGTGATTTCCTCAGGGGAGTGTAAACACCAGGCTGGCTGTAGCCTTTGTATTAGAGCCTGCTTTGAATTAGTTCAGTCACGCTGTACATCCCAGCAGCAGATTAGGGGAAGCGATAGTCGGATTAAATCTCTGAAAAAAACCTGATCGTAAGAGTGCATTCAACGATCGAGAGTGAATTATTTGGGTATCGTAACTAATGTGACCAGTTGAAACTTCAAAAACACTTTAATTATTAAGTTGATTAAACTTACATCAATTAAGTTAGATCAGCCCCTTGGCCTGTGAAGCTTAAATATGTGCATAAACTCCACAAATTCTTCATTTGGTAACTTCTGATAAATAAGGGAACCAAAATAAAGCCATTAGAGCAGCATTCCACTTAGAAGGTTTGATGAAAGCTAAAGACCAGGCACAAGGAAAGTTTGACAGTTTACTGAAATATGCTCTGTGACCTGAACATTCACTGGGATCATACACTTCATTCACCAAAACTAAAATTGGAATTTAGTTCAGTCCAATCTAGTTAAAGCATTTCCCTGTTCCACAGTTCTTTTCAGTAGCAGCCTCTCCACTGCGAATTGCTCGTCCTTTGGTTTTCAGCTGGGAAAAAATGTAACTGAGAGATGAAGAAATAAAGTATGTGTTTAGAAAAACTTGCCGACAATGGCTGTGTGGCCGTGGCAGCCCTCCTTTCACTGGCGCTGTGGCTATGCCACATGGACACACCGGCTGGGATGTCTAAAAATCACTAACTTTAAGAGGAAAATAATCTCAAAAATGACCCAAAACACTGAAGCCGAGGGAGGGGGGTATGATTACCGACTAATCCAAGTGCATATTGATTCAAAATGAGTCCATCGGCTGGCTGTTGAGAAGCAGGAGGTGGCCAGGACCCTGACAGGGCACCTCACACTGAGGCTACGTCTGTTCAGACCTCTGCCTGCCTCCTCCCTGGCTGTGCCATGGCAGAGGGTCCCTTCTCCTTTGCCAGATGGTTGGAGACTGTGTTTGTGAGGAACTCAAGATGCCAAGTCTCTTAGAAAAGCCTCTGTGTGATTCTGTTTCCAGATTCCCATGCAGCTCAGAACAAGAAGATGTCCTGAAGATAGCTGTACCTTGAACAGCAATAAGCCAAAGCCATTTCACACTCTGCAGCAGACTATGGACCCTACGACACAGTTTCGTGATCCTGTCATAAAGCCTGCTGGGGCATTCTGAGGCAGACAAAGGTTGCAAAGTCAACCTCAGCACTCGAATTTCCAAGCTTATTTGCCTTTTGATAACATCATTATGGAAATACAAGCTTGAATATTCAAGATACTGATGCACTTTCTGCTTTTGCTGATACTTTTCTCTCCCAAAGGGCACTGCCCACTACCAGCATCAAGAATTCAATAAACAAGGCAAACTCACCACAGCATCATTATTAGTTAGGCTCAAAATGCCCTACCTTAACAACAGCTAAGCTGCTCTTTAGAAAACTCAGTATTTAGAAATCTGCTTCTATTTTGTCTTCAAGTATTACCAGCTGTCCTTCCTTTCTCTGTGGTACAGCAGCTCGGTTAATATCTGGCCACTGTGACCTGTACTGGGATTAGTAAAACATTTTTAAGAGCCAGTTCATAAAGGTGCTGTCAATAAACTGCTGCCTCCTCTAAAGACTAATTAAAGTTGAGCCAATACAGTCCAGCACGGGCTGTAATGGTGTTATGTCTCCTCACACCATCAGCCAGTTCCTCTTATTAGTGATGAGCAAAATTCAGCGCTCGATGTTTGGTAACCTTCTGCAACTACTTGACAATTTCAGTTTATGACAGCATGAAGAAAAGTCTTTGCAAATCAGATTAATCTAAACCCATGGCCCAGTTATTCTTTTTCCTCAGACAGTGTTGTTGTAAGTCTAGACAGAGAGACCGCAGTGCTGCTTACTGGAAGCAAGAGTCTCCTATTTTTACTGTGTTCCCTTTCAACCCACATAACAACTAGTCTGGGAAAAACTAAGTGAACGTGTTGTATATACACAAAATATGTATCATAAGGGATACATGGTGCGTGCGCACGCTTCCCACTGCCACGTTTTCTCAACTTATGTTTATTCATTCTTTCATGTTATGTTTCACAAGATGTTTTTCTCATTCTCTCACCTCGTTTTATCACTCAGGCTCAAGGAGCATAGCGTAAGCTACTCCTAAAGCTGATCTCTGAGTCACCCAAGAGCGAAGAGACCAGGATCTTGAGCAATACTGTTCACTTACAGAGAACCTTGGTTTTCACAAGTACCAGCTGATCTGGGGAGAATTCGAACTGCTCCAGGGAAAACTTTCCTGGTGGATACCCCAAATCAGGCATGTTTAAGGCATCAAACCAAGATATTTCCAAAGGTGCTGCTGAAGAGGCAAGAGTCTCAAAGGTTCAGTACTTGAGGAAGTAACCACTGGCAAGAATAATTTCTAAAGTAATTTTGTAATGTTATCTCATACCTCTGTGTCAGTTATTACTTAAAAACACTAATGACTGGTTGAAGATTGTTAAGTTAGAACCCCTTCTCAGTTGATGCACGTGTGATGGAATATTTTGTTTCTTGATCATTGTGTCTGTTTTCCAAGAGACCTGGAAAGTCTTTCATGTTTCCCAAAGCAAGAATGAGAGCAGTTGCAGACATCATGTGGTGCCGCAAACAAACCCAAGGTTTCTTCTATGTTGGATTTCAGGCAATTACCCAACCATTTCTCATTACCCAACTGCCACTGCTGCTAAAGCTAGAGAGAAGATGAAACAAACATCTTGCATTTATACCGTACCACCACTTAAGGAGCATTTATGTCTTCTTCTGTCCTTTTTGGTCTTTTCCTCATACTTTTATTTAACACATACATGTCTGCTGGGGAATGAAGCAGAGGAAGTCTGCATTTTTGTTAAAACATCAGCTCCTGCCTTTATAAGCCATTGTGGAAATTCTTATGTTGTCAGGATCAAAGAGAAACAGTCATGCGAATTCCCTTGTGGGTTCTCAAAACACAGCTTTTCTATGCTCTTACTTTAAAAATGCTAACTCTATATCCAGACACATCCCATCCACTGAAAAATGAAGTAGAAGTCCCTGCTGTTCATGTTTCAATCCCAGAGTTTGCAGTCTCAGAAGAGATGCTAGTTCTACATTTGTACTCAAGTGCTCAGCAAGCCAGGACAGCTGGGATCACACATTTTGCCTAGAGAAAACCAAGAGTGCAGACTTTAATGGAGAAAGCCACATGGCTTTAGGCCGTAAAACAGGGGCAGGTTTAGGTTAGGTTTCTTAGAGGCTGCCCAAGGAAGCTGTGGCTGCCCCATCCCTGGCAGCGTTCAAGGCCAGGTTGGACACAGGGGCTTGGAACGACCTGCTCTAGTGGAAGGTGTCCCTGCCCCTGGAGAGCTTGGAACTGGATGAGCTTTAAGGTCCCTTCCAACCCAAACCAGTCTGTGGGATTCTATGATTTTTTAAGGAATATTTAGGTGGGGGGTCTGGTTTTGACTACAAAGATAAAAGTAACATGGTATCGCACAAGTGGCAGTGTTCTAACAGTGAAGGAAACCAGTGAACAAGGAGGATGCATCTCTGATGTGGCAGATAGTCTGCTTACTAATAGTCTTTGCTGTCCACCACCTTGCTTACTTGTTTGGGTTTAACCTGTGTTGGCTTTCTCCCCTCCCTCTCTTAAACAAGAGCCTTTTGCTTTTAGACCGAAATCATTAGAGACTGACCTGTCACTGCAGACCTGGAACTGGCTTTGGAGTATCGGAAGGAAGAGGATGTTGTGCGACAATAACTATGGCAATGGCGTGTGCAGTATTACAGCTGCTAGTTCATATGCATCTAGGCAAGAAAAAGTAAATATCACTGATGTGAGGCACATGAGACTGTTGCCACATGTGACACTTTTCCTCCTGCGTACTTCAACTCGCATCTACTGCAAGCCATTTGGAAGAAGAGCAGGTCATTGTAATTTCATGGTGATCATGATGGCAACATCAGAGCATTTTTCCCCATGCTGCTTTATTAAAGTCATATTGAAAGAGGATCTCAAGAGTTCTTGCAGTAACTACCAGCTTTCTGTTAGTCAATAGCTGCATCACTGTGGACAGTTTGTAAGCAGAGCACTGAAGGAGAAACATGTCAAGAGGAGGGCAAACAGCCCCATGGGCTGCAGCTCATGATTACTACCAAGCAGCTGAGATTTGATATATGCTTTATAACAAGCAGTCACGTAACCCTTGATTAAAATCAGTGTACATGTGCGACTGCTGACACCGCTCAGAGACTGCATTGACCTGGAATTTAGCTGCTGCTTCCCCTGGGCACTGCTAAAACAAGAGAACAAAACACCAGAGCAAGGTTCAAAATCAGATTAGAAAACCAGGTTTTTGCCTGCAGGTCTAGATAAAAAACAAAATAAAGCAAAAGCCCCACAATGATTTTGTTTCAGATTTCTTAAGGCTTGGGTTTCTTGCTCAGACAAGTCCTAATCTTGACTTCTTTTTCTTCGACAGAGTAATTTTCTCTTTCTATCTCCTGAAGCATGGTCTGCCTGTGGGACTTCATGTCCATGGTGGTCGCAGTCCCCAGTGACAACCTGAAGGGAGCCTCTTCATCAGGGAGAGGGACTCTTCATCAGGGACTGTAGTGATAGGTCAAGGGGTAATGGGTCCAAACTTAAACAGGGGAAGTTTAGATATAAGGAAGTTCTTTACTGTGAGGGTGATGATGCAGTGGAACAGGTTGCCCAAAGAAATGGTAAATGCTCCGTCCCTGGCAGTGTTCAAGGCCAGGGTAGACAGAGTCTTGGATGACATGGTTTAGTGTGTGGTGTCCCTTTCTAACCCAAACCATTCTATGATCCTGTGATTGTGGAGCTCTTTTGCTAAGTATTTGTGGAAATAGCACTTGAAGCAGCCTCAATAAACATAGTTGTGGTACCCAACTGTCATGGTTTAAGCCCAGCCGGCAA
>NW_009920059.1:385-988 GCF_000696875.1 Nestor notabilis | reverse complement strand
TTTTTATATATATTTTATAATTCTTTTATTTTTTGGAGGGGCGCGGGTCGGAGGGGGCCGCGGTGCATTTTAGCTCCAGCCAAGTTTGTTAATATTTCTCTGGTGCAGATGTCCTGAAGCTCCCAAAGGCTCCCCCAGGAGCCCCAACCCTATTAGAACAAATGTGTTCTGCTTTTGTAAAGAGGAGCGTTTGCTGCGCCTGTCCTATTACAGGCGACACATGATCAATAGGTTGATAACACAGCAACATCAATATAAGCGACAGAACAATGAGGGATATCATTGAACATCTATCTTAATATAGCCAGCTACAAGAGGCCTGACAAAGAGAAAAAACCTCATGAAAATTCCGCCCCACGTATTCCCATCTCCGATCCAATATGCACACACACTCCCCCAGCTGCTGAGGCTATTATTTTCCAATTTCAATTTGACACCCCAGCCTTTCATGCTAATTCTATTATTGTAGGAAGTTTATGTGATTTCATATCACTAGAAATCGGTAATGTATAATAACCCTTTGGGCAAGAAACTGAATCCCCGCAGCAGCCACCGGGAAAATAATTACTTTCATATCAAAACTCTGCAGGAGCTGGCCGGGTC
>NW_009920059.1:0-300 GCF_000696875.1 Nestor notabilis | reverse complement strand
ACCACACAAAAAGAGGGTGTAAAGGAGGGGGGGGGGGGGGGAGGGAGAAAGAGGGTGAAAAATAAGGAAAGAGAGGGAAGAGGCACACAGGCAGCCCAGGCGGCAGGGAGTTTTAGAGCCTTTATTTATCAAAAATTTTACATATATAAATATTCTTAGACATTTTTGCATTTTACAAGGGTTTTGAGGAGTTCCGTTGTTGTCGCGGTACAGTTTGTCACACCACAAAGTCCAGCTGCTGCTAAGCCTTAACAAACAATTTTCCTTCTATTTTTCCCCCTGTTTTTACCCCGTTTTCTT
>NW_009920058.1:13337-13703 GCF_000696875.1 Nestor notabilis | reverse complement strand
CCGAAGCTGGGTGGCTGTGGCAGGGCTCGTCATCCCTCCCTCACCTGTGGCACCACTTAATCCATTTAATTTTGCCTTCCCTTCCACCACTCTCTGGCTCACGAGGGTCTTCACGCAGCCCCTTGGGTTCAGGTGCTGACCCTGCAGAGCCAAGCATCCCCGCCAAGCAGGGGGGATATTCCCAAGCACAACCCGAGCCCTCCCAACCCACTCCCTCTGCCCCAAACACACCCGTATCTCCGCAGGGGTGTGTTGAGCCCTGTAAACCTGAGCCTTGAAGCCATAAAATGAGTCAGGACTAGAGGCGGCAGCAGCAGGCACCGGGGCCGCGGGGGGCCAGCGGGGGACACGGCCGCCTGGGCATAC
>NW_009920058.1:11600-13272 GCF_000696875.1 Nestor notabilis | reverse complement strand
TGAGTTATCGCCCCCTGCACGGCCACTGCACAGCGCCGTCAGGGACCGCGCGGGTCCTCGGCAGCGTGCGGCTCTGCAGGCTTATCTCTGATCTTGAAGCAGGGCTAGCTAGTGCTTGCAAGTGATTTAATAAAATATGCTGTAGGCTGTGGTTTCCAGTGAGTAAATATGTGCCTCTGATACCCTACGTGAAACCAAAAGCTGGAGAGGAAGTTGCTGCATCTGAAGGCAATCGACTTCTTTCAGGGAGGAGCGTCACTGAGGCTGCACAAGGCTTTGCTGGTTCACTAGTTCCTGCTCCAGCGTTGCCCTTAGTCGTGGTAGTGCAAAGGGTCTCCCCCAGCGGTTCGGTGCCTGGAGGGTCTTTTCCAGTCACGCAGTCTCCAGAGGTGATTGTGGGAGCAGTGCTTTGGATCTAAACACCCATGGAAGGAGCCCGGGCTGCAGGCGAGCAGCGTGTGCTCCCCATGAGCTGTTTGACTTGTGCAGCCGAGTGTGGCGTAACCTGGCCTTGGAGAGACTTTGAAAGTGGAAAATACCGGATCAGGAAATATGAGTCACTCCCGGGCTTTGGAATTTATTGATGGATTTGTTTCAATGGCAGCGGGGCTATCGCCAGCTCACATGTACACAATAAACACGGCGTCCAGAAATGTCACACCGAGAGCGGCGGGGATGGCTCGGACTGGGGCCGCTCAGTGCAGGAGGTCTGAGGAGGGGGGTTAGGACAATGTGCAGCAATTAAAGAAATAAGGCACTTAACCCCCTGTTTGCCCTGGGCACCCGCTCCGGTCCTCTCAGCAAACTCCAAGTGCCCTTGTGTGTCTGATCACTAAACCCTGACCCGAAATCCTATGAGCTGGCTCTGGCCAAGCGTGCCTGCCTCATCTCACCAGGATCCTGCCCATCAGCAAAAGGGGGGACTAAGATCATTACCACGAGGCCCTTTTATCTGCTTTCTGCCTTTTTTCTTTACCTTCCTGAGTTCCTATTTCCTACTTTCCCCTACAGCCGTGATGGTTAATAAGTGTTGAGAGTCCTCAGCTGTCCTGGAGGGCAGGAGCTTGGACTTGGGGGACAAAATGGCAAAGGCTCAGGATGTGCCATGTCCTGGCACCATGCTCTGGTGGAGCTGGAAGCTGGTGCCAGCAAAATCCTTTATTGCTGCTGCTTTGCTATTTATTAACATGGTCGGGCATCCAGGCTGGGTTCTGTGCCCTGGGGTGGTGGGAACTGTGTGCTCCAGCAAGACTTGCACTGCTCGCCTTTTGGATGGGGCTTTGCTGGTCCCCTCCATCTCCCCACTGAAGTGGGATGGGGACAGGGATGGGCCGTGTCTCTGATGGTGTGTGTCCTGCTGGCTCCTTGGCAGATCTCAGTTTCGGGGGGCGGGCTGCCCCCGGTGAGCACCCTGACCAACATCCACAGCTTGTCACACCACAACCCGCAGCAGTCCCAGAACCTCATCATGGCACCGCTCTCAGGAGTCATGGCCATCGCACAGAGTAAGTGCTCCCCAAGCTCACCTCCGTGGCCCGGTGGCCCCCCTTGCCCTGCAGTGGGACACACCAGTGCTGTAACGTCCCTGTTCTGCTCTCTCCCAGGTCTCAACACCTCGCAGGCGCAGAGCGTTCCCGTCATCAACAGCGTTGCCGGCAGCTTGGCAGCCCTG
>NW_009920058.1:0-11587 GCF_000696875.1 Nestor notabilis | reverse complement strand
ACCAGCAGCCGCTGATGCAGCAGTCGCCCAGCCACATGTCACAGCAGCCCTTCATGGCCACCGTGACCCAGCTGCAGAACTCGCACAGTAAGGAAGGGTCCGGGTGGTCCCTGCCAAGGGAAGGGCACCGACAATGAGCTCAGCTGGAAAATAGGCTTTTTTTTTCTTTCTGTACTACCCCCGCTCACTTCAAGCTCGCACCCTTGGCTGCTGCCTCTCTCCTGGGTACCAGTGTGAGTGGGATGCACGGTGCTGCTGTGTGGCCACATCCCACCCCATCCTCTCCTTCCCCTGTGCTATCCACTGTGCTGCATCTCACGTACCACGCTGTACTGCCCCGCAAGTGGGATGCGTTCCCCCACCCTTCCAGCATCTTGTACAAACTTCCATGTATTTTTCCTTCTGTGTCCTTAAATCACCCACTTTGGCAAAGGGGTGGCTTTCTGCTCTCTGCAAAGCAAACGCTTCCCTGCTGTGCCCTGAAAGGATCTGTCTTTGGTGCTCAAGTTTATCCAGCACCCCCACGGGGCTGTGCTGCAGCGGGGTTGTGGATCTCCCATGTGTGGTTGAGCCACAGCCCTTCAGTCCCCACCAAGGGTGACCTGCTACCCGAGAGGTGGCTTAGAGGCAGGCGCTGATTTCCTTCTATGCCTTGTTCTATCTCATCCTTGCCTCCACCGTGCTCATTCTCCTGCAGCACCCCTGTGACCTGCTGTAGTGCAGCACTCGGCTGCTCTGCCCCTGTGGGGGGCTTTTCCATGACGCTGCTTGTCTCCCTCCTCTCCGCAGTGTATGCGCACAAACAGGAGCCTCCCCAGTATTCCCACACCTCCCGCTTCCCCTCGGCGATGGTGGTGACAGATACCAGCAGCATCAGCACGCTGACCAATATGTCTTCCAGTAAGCAGGTAATGGCCCTGCAGATGGGGAGGAGAGTTTCTCCTCTGGAAATGGGGCTGGAGGAGGAAGGCAAAGACCTTGTCCTGCTGTCTGTGCTGCACCCACATGGGAAGCTGAGGATGAGCCTTCTGGCACTGAGAACCCCATCCCAGCTCCTTCACATGCTCCAAAAAGCCTCCTTGCAGATGGGGTGATGGGGATTTGGGTGCTGACCCAACTGTGCTGGACAATGAGGACTTCTCCTCTGGAAATGGGGCTGGAGGAGGAAGGCAAAGACCTTGTCCTGCTGTCTGTGCTGCACCCACATGGGAAGCTGAGGATGAGCCTTCTGGCACTGAGAACCCCATCCCAGCTCCTTCACATGCTCCAAAAAGCCTCCTTGCAGATGGGGTGATGGGGATTTGGGTGCTGACCCAACTGTGCTGGACAATGAGGACTTGTCTGGTGGTACCAGCTGGTACCAGCCCCCCATACTCATCCCTGGGGCAGCCTCATCAGAGTGGGAGCATCCTACTGGTGTACAAACTGGGCTGAGAAGGTCAGGACCAAGCAGGTTTCGCTGCCTTGGAGTCCAGGGTGAATTAACTCTGGTTGGAGTCAAGTGGAAGATCCAGGCTCCAATGCACCCTGACTTCCCATAAACCTTTATCATCATCCCAGTGCCGGCGCAGGTGTAAGGCTGGACTTATCCTGGTTCAAATCAGGTATGTGAGGCCTTACTCAGACAATAGTCCCTTTCTGAAAGCCACCTCTGGGGACTGTGGGAAATATGTGGCCCTTATTGATCACTAGATAAATAAGAGAGAGCCTTGAACTTGCATCCAGATAAACTTTCTTATGGAGGTTTGACGGGGAAGAGGGAAAAAATGCCTGCAATGACCACAGAGTAAATACAACAGGGGATTGCTGCGAGACAGCCCCGGGGATGGATGGCGAGGGGTGAAGGATGGGGCTGGGCTGGCAGGTTGGGAGAAGAGGGGGTGCTCGGGAAGGTGATGAACACCATTGCCCCCGGCTGGGGTCGGGCTCCGGTGCTTTGTAGTGCTGTGGGGTGCCCATCGATGTGCAGGAGGCGGTCAGGCCTCGGGAGCACCATTTCCTCAGTGCTGCTTTATCAGCCCATCTGGTGCTCACCCAGCCCGAACTGCCCCTGATTAGCTGAGCTCTCCCCCCACGGGCTGCCTTTGATGCCGGGCTGGCCGCACGGAGCCCTGGGCACGCAGGAAACGTGCCTGGCACGGAGATAGCGCCCGGCCGTCCCCGCTGTGTGAGCAGCCTCCCCTGGCCCAGCACTGCCCCTGGTGCTGGGGCTCCCTCTGCTTTCTCCCCCCATCACCCTCGTGCTCTTTAGTTAAAGCAGGAGGAGGTCTCACTGCTCGGGAGGGGGGAGATGGGGTCGGGAAACGGGTGCAGAAGAGGCATGCACCCACCCCGTTAGCCCCCCTGTACATGATGAACAAGCATGGGTTGGTCCTGCAAGCACCGGGGGGCAGGATCGGGCTCTTGTTCCCCCCCAGCTCCTGGGGCCTCTTTTCCTACCAACCATTTGAGCTAAAGCTGGAGAAATCCATCTTTGGATATTGATTCTTTTTCTCAGTGGTTTCATTAGCAAGGGGCAAATGAAGTGCTAAGAGGGAGCCCAGGGACCCATAAGTGCTGCTCACCCCCCCCCCCCCCCCTGTCTAAATACTTCTGGTGATTTGGGTTTCTGCCCCTGACCGGGGCTAACAGGGGCCATTCCTTGGCCTCTCCATGCTTCGCCTTGGCAGAAGGCAGGTGCTGCTGGGCACAAGGATGCCTGGCAGCAGTGGGCTCCTCCGAGGTGGGCAGAAAGGATGGGAAGGTCACTTGGATCCCCGGTTTTCCAGTGGAGTTTGCTGGGGAGCACATGGATAAACCCAGGGGGTGCACAGGATGCTCCTGGTCCTGTTGGTGGGGATGCCCCCCCAGCTCTCCTCTCTCAGCCCAATGCCACAGATCACTTATCAGATGTTGTTATTTAGACCTGGAAGGGGCAAATACCTCCCGGTCCCTTTGACAAGGCTTGAGGCCAAGCCACCATTTTTATGACGTTAGCAAACACCGATAGCCGCGGCCCGTCCCTAATGACATGTCATGGGAGGCTCCTGGCGTCTCCTTATCTCTGTGTTATGATGTTTGCTGTGAGCTCCAGCCCACAAGGTCACTCCTGGCCCCACACTGGGTGCTGGGGGGACCCCGGGTGGGGATGCAGAAGGGGCTGCTGCAGTGGGATGGATGCGGTGGTGGATCAGCTCCTTCCCCATCTAGTTTAATGGTTTTAAACTAGAAGAGGATGGATCTAGATTAGACATTAGGCAGAAGGTCTTTCCTGTGAGGGTGCTGAGGTGCTGGCACAGGGTGCTCAGGGAAGCTGTGGTTGCCCCATCCCATCAGGGCCAGGTTGGACACAGGGGCTTGGAGCAACCTTCTCTAGTGGAAGGTGTCCTTGCCCATGGCAGAGGGTTGGAACTGGAGGAGCTTTAAGGTCTCTTCAACCTAAACCAGTCTGTGATTCCATGATTCTTTGGGAAGGGGGTGGCAGTATCTGGCTTAGAAAGCATTTTCCCACTCGGGGCCAGGCAGGGCTCGTGTGGCAGCATCGAGGTCCTGGAGTGGTGCCGGAGGTGATGCCTCCGAACGCTCTGCAATGCCCCCACCTCTGTCCCGCCGCTCACTGCGCTGCTCTCTCCTCCGCAGTGTCCCCTGCAAGCCTGGTGATGCTCCACACCTCGCTGCTTCCGCACATAGCAACGGGATCCTATTTTCCACAACATCCCGGAGGTGCCCCGTGTGCCAAGCCTGGGGAGGCGCCAGAGCAAAGCCCAGCGCCGCAGCGAGGAGCCCATCAACCCGAAACAGAGCCGGAGGCTCGAGACTCCCCATCGCCCTTCCCGGCATCCCACCGGGAACGAGCCCGGATTCACGGGTGCCCACCCGGGACCTCTCCTTCCCTCCGTGCAGTATTTCCAAGCTGTGTCTTGGGGATTTTTTCCTTAAGTATTTGCCTTGCAAGAGGCCGCTGGCTCTCCCGAGGAACTGGAACAAGCTGTGCTGGGAACTGGCAGAAAGGGAAGATGGATAATATTTAAGTTATACTCCTCCACCCGACGGACTGAGAGGGACTTGGGTCTGTTACTTGGCGTTTGGAAGGAGGAATTGCATGTGCTGTTGAACTGAGCCAATTGAACTGTAAATATAGGTACAGTCTGCTCCATCCTCACCCTTCCCCACTCCTATACATAGAGATTTATATAAAAAGAAGTAAATTTTGTCCAATGGATGTAAACTACTGTAATTATGTGCAATTCTGCCATCTGTATATATTGTTCCTGAATCTCTTCTCTTTCTCCTTTTTGTTGGTTGTTTTTTGGTTCTTTTTGTAAAGGTCAGAGCTGAGGATGGGTTTGGTTTTGTATTTCTCTTCTTCCTGTTAAATGAGTTAATTCAAAGGCCACACTGGTCTCTGTGGCAGGACAGGCAGACGCGTGTCCTCTGCATGGTGACATCCCATGTGAAGAAAGGGGACAGGGTGAGCTGAGCAGAGCCCCAGCAGGACCTGAACCATCTGCAAGGGGAAAACTGCCACTACAGAGATCTCGAGGGACTCTTCTGCCTTTGAGGGCTCTGAGGGGGATGATGGTGGCGTGGGGAAGCGCTCAGCAGCACGTCAGACCATTGGGAAGTGTCCAGCATTGGCGTCTTTCAGGTGAGCCTGTAGCATTTGCTGCTGTAGAGGTGAATGAGGCTGCAAGGAGTTCTGGTGGGGTCTTCCTCAAGTGCGGTTCAGACATTGTCTCCCTTTTGTCCCCTCTTTGGGGCACAGAAGAGACTGGGTGCCCAGTTACTGCCCAGTAAAAGGCCAGTACAGGTGGCTTGTTTTCCACCATTAGGTTGATGATGAGTTTTGTTGGCTCCAACCTTACCAAAACCACAGAGCTGCAGTAGCTGTAAAAGGCACCATCTCTCCTCCTGTAAGACACAAGCTCCTCCGTCCCTGCTCCCCCTTGTAAATGGATTGAATACTCCCCAGTTTTACAAACCTTTTGTTACCTCTTCAGCATGTGCCAACTACTGGGAGTGATTTCGAGAGCTGCCCATGGGTGGATGACCACTGCTAAAAGGAAAAACACTGGATGCTTTCTTTGGGGCAAGAAAGGCTCTTTTGCTCTGTGTTTGTACAATGTCATGTACAGGGGGACCCTAACCCTTGCTGGGACTGATAGGAGTTGCCCTACGGTGAATAAGTCACCATGAATTGGAGACCAATACTCGGAATGACATTTAATTTAATGTATACCATAATTAAATACCATTTCTTCTGAACCATTGCTGCTGTGTGGTGTGTACCTTCCGCAGCCATCGTCTGCTGTGGTTTGGCAGATGTCGGGCAGGAGGTGGGATGCAGGCTGGTGGCAGGGACACGTCCCTCCTGCTGTCCCTTGCAATGCTGATCCAGGTTTCTACCTGCCTGGATGTGGTGAGTGTTTCATATGAAGCCCCAGGTATCAGCTAAAACTAGCAGGAGGCTCTAGGAGGTGGGGACACCCTCACCCTCCTAATGATGCGCTAATGAGGTTGCCCTTAGCCCAGCACAGTTTATTCCTCATCCTCTGCTAAGTTTAGCAGCTGAGTGTTAAGCAAACCAATTAGGAGCTGAGGGCAAAGCCAAACCCCATCGTTCTGGATGCTGAGGCTGTGGGTCAGTAAAGAGGAGGGGAGGCAGGAGGTGTGCTGTGGTTGCTGTCAGGTTTTTGAAGACCTTTGGTTGCAAAGAGCTAGCATAGCTGGGTGACTTGGAGCACATCAGTAGCTGGTTATGTGCTCTCACCGACCCCTGGGTAGCAGGAGAGGGGAAGGTAGAAAGCGTGATGGGTTGCTAGAGGATGCTGTGGATGCTACGCATACCAATGTGTTCATTCAGAGTAACCTTTCCCTGATCTGGATTTAACCTCTGGCTGAGGAAACCTTTCTGCACAGTGAAATACCATCCAAACTGCTTCCCTGAGCAGCAGCTGGCATAGGGATGGGAATGGGGCTGTCCCTGTCCAGGCCTCACCTTTGCTCACAGAAGCACTGGGTGCAGTGTTTGCTCCTATAGACACCCTCACTGCCCCATTAATCGCTTGAAAACACGATGTAATGTCAAACAAGGCTCCTGGAAGATCTTCCTTTTCCTCCTATTGCTATTGGGCACGTTGTGTTTGGCCATGAGGCAGTTGTTATGGAGCAAAGAAGCTATCAGAAACACAGCAAAGTTCATTTACGACCAATAGAGTTTTACAGGGCTGAGTGATGACTTTACAGTTCAGAGCTGTTCGCAAGGGGATTCCATGCACATGAGGATCCACAGGCTGCCACGAGGCTTTACTGGTCACGCTTCAGAACAGCCAAAACCAGGTTAGTGCCACCCTCACTGCCTGCCCCAGAGCCATGAGAGGGCTTTATGAGACTGTGAGCATGAGCCCTCAGCGCGGGGCTGTCCCTGGGGAGGAGGGCTCCATGGTGCTTATCACCTCTGTAATTGTGGGGAGGAACGGAGCCAGGGAAACGCCATCCAGGGCCAAACCCTGCGTGTCACTGATCCTGGAGGGCTGGGACACCTTGGTGCTGGGCTCCCCATCCTCAGGTGTGTGATGGCAGCCTGGTGGTGATGCAGACCTTGCTGCTAGAGCAGCGCCAGGGCTCAGGCACCATGCCCGGTGCTCCTGCGCTGCCTGGGCTCTAGCCCTGCTGCAGCCACTCCAGCTCACATCAGCCAGCACAAAGCATGCGGATTGCTAAGGAAGGCCCATGTCATTCCCATGGAGAAGCAGGCGTCCTGCTGGCCATGAAGGCAACAGGGATGTCTCCAGGGATACCGAAATACAGACGAGCTATTCCAGCAACTTTAGAAATGCCGTTTGGCGCACAGGTAAACGTAACACTCAGTTGCACAACAGCACCGGCTCCAAACATGCTGCTTTCCAGACTTGTTCTGCCAGTCCAGCCAGATGGACGGATCTGCTGGAAATTTCGGCAGGGAAAGCAGCAGCAGCAGCAGTGTGGGGCTGTGCTCCCCCCAGCCCACCACCCGGTGATCCCAGTGCTGCCTCCCTGGGCGATGGGTCAGAAGGGAAAGCATTGCCGGTCCCCTGCGGACAGCAAACACGCTCTGCCCTTTGAAGCCTTGGAGCGGGTTTGGTTGGGCCGGTGGCAGTTTGAGGAGCACACAGAGGAATGCAGCAAGTGCTTGTGTTGGGAGGCCGGGCTGTTGGCAGGCGTTGCCAGCTCCCTGCTGGGGTCTGGCCGTGGGAGCAGGGATATGGAGCTGGAGGAGTCCCTGAGCCAGGCTTTGGGCAGTGTGCGTTGATCCCATGGGGGTTCTATGATGTGTTTGCAGGTCTTCACAAGCTTGTGAGATGGGGAAAGGATTGATGGGCAAGAGATGTGGGTCATAAAGAGCAGCAGCAGCATCAGAGAATAGCACTGTGACAGTGCCCTTCCTAAAGCAACCCAGTGCTGCTGAGCACCTTAAAATGCTCTCAGTGGCCAGAGAAAACCCCACTTGTTCCAGTGCATCTCCAATTGCTCCTGAAGCTCTGGGTGCTGTGACCTCCACAGTCCCTGCACTAACCTCCCCTCAACAACCAAGAGACCTGGGGGTTCACCAGCCTGTAGAGGTCTTAGGGGGCCCTGATACCCCACCACCCAGGGCTGCCTCTCCAGCTGCAAGCACCAGCAGCCCCACATACCCACTGCAGCAGAGTTGTCCCATCCCAGTGTGTATGTAATATGGAGCCACACAAAACCATCCCTCAGACATTCCATGTTATCTTGTAATTCAAGGAACTTTGATTTTACTTTAATATGCAGCAAAATTAATTCTCCTCTCTGTAATTAATATGCTGCTCAAATGGATTCTTAATTACAGATAAATCACAAATCTACACACTCAACTGTTATGCTTTTCAAGTAATAAACCAGATCATTTGTCTTCCTCAGCTGAACAGAGACCAACCAGCACAGCATTTCCCCCTTTATGAAGAATTCATTTGCCTTAGAAAGAAAGTCTTTAAAAAAACATTGCCAGGCTTTCCTGAATAGGGGATCAAAGCTCCCCCACTGCTGGAAACCATTTTTGCTAAATAAGATGTGGGTAAAGGGAAAAAAAGTAAAAGTTTTTTGGGAGCTGTTGGGATTACAACACCCTTGGGAGGGACGAGGACACGGGGTCAAGAAGTTGTGACCAGGTTAGCAACACAGGGAACAGAAGGGGAGGACAAAGGAACAGAAAGTGGAAATGGACAGATGAATGAGGAAGCGTGTTTCTTTGCCGAAAGAGAATGGATGCTACATCAATTCATACTGAGAACTAAAGGATGAGGGCCTGTTAATGGATTGGGGGACACAGCAGGGATCAGAGGTCATGAGTGCACTCAGCTGGGCTAATTGACTGTTATGTGCATATTAGTGATGATGATGCAGTAGGATAGTGGGGAGCAGATACGCAAAGGTTCCCCTGACAAGCGCTGTCCTGTAATTACACCTGTAAAACGAATGCACAGGAGACACTGGCCTGAGCTGGGGGACCCCACGGCTACAGGTAAGCACCTCTGACCTGATGGGGCTTGTGCTGGAGTAAACTTGCTCACCAGATTTGCTTTGCAGTCTTAGGGGGTTTATTTCAGTGCTATGTGTTGGGTATGGAGCAGTGACCTCACCTTCTACACAGTCACAGCGGTCCCCTGAGCATCCCCGTGTGGGATGGGGGCTGTTTTGGGGTCAGGGGTGTACCCTGCTGTTCACAACATGCCCGTACGTGCTGTGGTCCCTGGGGCTGTCTGCAGGAATAACAATGAAAGGGGGAAACCATACATCCTGGGCTCTCCCCCACATCCCAGCCCAGTCCACAGGCACCCTGCCAGCAGCTCCAGGCAGAACGGGCTGGTGACTACTCTCCTCTGCTGGAACTTCATGCCAAACCTGGTGTGTTGGAAGCTCCGTGTTCCCCTGCACGTACAAGGGGTGCAGGGGGGTCATGCAAAGACCATGAGCTGGTCTAATAAGTGCTGTGTTCCCCCTGCGCAGTGTGGCTGAGGCTTGGTGTGTTGATGCCCCCTTAGCTGGCACAGGAGGTTGTCTCTTGTTTGCTGTGGTGCAGATGGAGTGAGAACTCCCTGGCAGAGGGCACTGTGCTCGCCCTTTACAGGTTTGGATCGATGGTAGGGAATGAAGCCAGTCATCCTTTGCCCTGGGGGGGTGTTCTGCAGTGTGCACCTGAGAGGAATGCTTCTCTGGGAGGCTTTAGGTCACTGTGCTCACAAAGCAACAGAGGAAGAGTGAATTCAGCTCCAGTTGATCCAGGTACAGGGTCAGTTTTGGAGAGCAGGTGAAGTTTTGAGCTGACTTTCGTGGAACTGAGACCCAACCTGCCCAGTGCTGCTAATAAACCAGGATTGCCCAGGTTACATCAGGCTCTTGGGGCATTAATCACCGTGTCCATGGCTGGGCTGAGCTGAACAGCCTGTGCTCCTGCACCACACGCACCCTGCAAAGGCCTCTCTGGTCATCTGGTGTCAGCGCTGACTTGGCAATTAGCGCTGGGTAATTGATAGAGCAGCACTGGGGAAGCAAAGCTAAAGCCAGCACCGTGGCAAGAGCTGTTTTGCTTTGCGTTAACTGAAGTTGCTCCATTTCTGTATTTCATAGACTTCTTCCTTTCACTCCTGTGACATGCAGAACTGGTGCTGGCCCCTCCGACCACTCCAGGGCAGATCAGCTTTGGTTGCATGTGCTGGAATACGGGATCATACCACCAGGGACTGCTCCTGATGGAGGTCCCTCGCTCCGGGCACACGGCTCTCTGCCACCTCGGGAGCAGAAAGTGCCTTTCTCCTTACACAAAGGGGTTTCCCAGTCGACTGGTGAAGAGAATATTTCCCGTTTCCTCACTCTTGAATCTGCTGACAGCATCTCCTGGCGAGTGATGGATATTGGAGATGATTTATAGTTCTTTGTTACACAAATGCCTCTGCATTCTTCCCCCTCCTCTCGCAGCAACCAGTAGTTGCTTCTCCCAGCAGAAAAGCAAGAGCCTCAGCCCAGGAATGGCCTGAAGGACGTGGCATCGAGTCTCGGCCCTGCAATGCCTTTACCCGGGGACACAGAGGAGGGAAGTGTCAGTGTCGTGGTGCTCTGCACCCAGCCAGGTCTCCGTGCGGCTGCTTCCACCCATCCATCGGGAAGCCAAAAGGTTGGCAAAGGAGAAGTGCTATAAATCAGGCAGAAAGGGGCTGCGGGAGGATCGCGTTTGTGCCATTTTTCATCCCAAAGCTTGTAATTAAAGCAGTGAATGTTAAGAGGGGCAACAGCCATTGCTTCTATGTCTTAGAGCTCTTGGGTTTTGGCAGCATAAACGTTTAGCCCTTGAGACTTTTATTACATAAAATAGTTCCTGTAATGTTGTTGTAGCTTAATTGGATTCCTGTTTGTATTGCTCCAAGAACACCAGGAAAAGTATCTGTATTGTTTGATCTGATACCGAGTTCTAGGAGACTATTGGGTCTCTCAGTTTATCATAATGAATAAATACATGAATTAAAGAAATTCTGATCTTAATCTGTGCAGAGTCTCTTGATTGCCCTGTGCAGCTGAGCCAGTTGCTGGGTTGCTCCTGCCATTGCCTGCAGCGCTTCTTTCTCCAAGCACAGTGGTGAGGCCGGATTCTGTCAGTGGAAATCAAGGATTAAACAAGTTAAGCGGGCACATTCTTCAGTTTAGGTGTCACTGGGACTGCTGCCTTTGGGTCAGACCTGTGCTGCAGTGTTCTGTCTATGGGGGTCTAAAAGCATTGGGACCATAGAATGGTTTTAGGGTTGGAAAGGACCTTAAATCATCTAGTTCAGGAGGAGGAGACCGTCTGAATTAGGAGGGTCTAAATTAGGAGCCCTAAGTGGTTTTTAACAACAGAATGGTTTGGATCGGATGGGTTTAAATGGAAGCAAGGGAAAACACTCCTCTGCTTTCACAGGGAAAGGCAGAGCCACTTGTTGCAGGTCACGAAGGCACTTCCCCATCACTCCACAGAGCGAATATAAACCAAGGGACGAGCTGGGCGATGAGAAGTGCTCTTAAGGCGCTGCTTTGTCTCCTCGGAAACATCCAGGTCCTGGTTGTGCCCAGCAGAGCCGGTAATCTCTGCTTGGGCGCTGTGACGAGGAGAGGCCAGTGCTCCGAGACCAGCTAATGACAGTGTAAATCACCAAAGCGCAGACACAGCCCCACAAAATCCGCCCACAAAAGCTTTTGTCCTTTTATTCAGCTGAGACCCCCCTTAAAAGTAGCCGAAGCCGTCGGCACAATTAACTTGCCATCAGGAACACACAAAGGGACAAAACGCTGATAAAGATGTCGAACAGTTTTATGGCTCATACCGGATTCGGTGTTTCTGAGTTGTTTAGAGCGCACATAAATGACAGAACGGAAACCGGGAATGAACAGACACCCCCCTCCCCTCCCGCCCCTTCCACACCCCGTTACAGCTGCAGTGACGGGGTCTGGAAGGCGCAGGAGGGAAGGGATCCACACCCAAACAAAGCTTTCCACCCTCGGGCTGCCCACAGGGCCGTGCCTGCCCCGGGCTGTCTCCTCCCGGTGCCCCGGGCCTGGCGCGGCCTAGAGCGGAGCT
>NW_009920057.1:0-28157 GCF_000696875.1 Nestor notabilis | reverse complement strand
TGGTGTCGTCGGCAAACTTGCCGAGGGCGCAGTCATCTGTTGCACATTTCCTCGGAAACTGGGCAGAGGGCAGGAATGGACTGTGAGCCCATTTCCCTAATAAAAGGCTTTATCTTTCACCTAAATTCTCAGTTTGAGAGCAGGTTTCAACTCTGGAGACTGTGGCCAAAACATCCAACAGCCATCTGCAAGTCACCCATATTCCTACCCAAGAATGTAGCATCGAATGCTATCAAGCTCATACAGAGCCTAGACATGAAGAATTCTGAACCTCAATGACTTTCTAAAATTGAAGTTCCTGCCTACATTTTGATGAGGTATCCAAGTTGGAAGGAATTCTCCCATTAGCTTTGAGTCCAGCTAAATTCCTCATCTCCTCCAGAAAATATTTCTGCATAAAGATTCTACTGCAGTTGCCAGTTAGCCACTACAGTAACATCCAGCAAACTTGGGGCCAGCATACAGATTCTTCAAATCCGCATCATGCTCATTACAGCCACATTTATAGAAGACGTTTAATACCAAAGATCTAGTTCTTATGAGCTGCAACCCTGTATTATCTCTGCAAGGAGACTGACATGGAATAGGACAGACCGCCCAGTGAGAGTTCTGTTGGATGTATATTCACCTTGTTAGCTCAACTAGATAAGAGGAAGAACTGCTTATCTGTGCCCTCTACCGAGAGTCAAGACCTATTTTTCTATTTACATCAAACAAGAGTATCAGCATTAGCAGTCAAGCGATTAGCTGATAAAGGGGCTTTACATGAATTGAGAGTATTTACAGAATGATGCAGTCACATACAACACCTTTTCCTGGTAGGTCCAAACAAAAATTTGGCGCAGTCCCTGGCTTGGGCCACTATTACCACCAGAGACCCAAGGTCCCAATGACACATGCCTTAAATTGTAAGGCTGTGGGTCATGTGCAGAGAGCTTGGTTTTACAGCTTCCTTCCCAGATCCTGCACAGACCTCTCTTCCTGAGGGTGGCAAACAGCTCCCATCAGCTTCTCTCCCCACTTGCACTCCGACAGATTTGAAATGCACGATTGCAAGGCCAGACAACACAACTCAGCTGTCCTCTTCCAGTGCTGTGCACTATGCCAAGGCAGCCCACGGCATTCCCATCACACACTTCCTTTTTGGCAAGAGGCACTCATTAATGTCCACGTGTTTTTGGGTCTGCCTGATGAAGCTGTCCCCATTTAACCACAGCAGGAAAAACTGCACTTGAAGGGCAGGGGCTGCCTGCTGCAGGATAGCAAGGCAGCAAGAAGCTGGTAGTTCTGACTCTGCAGAAGTCTTAACTATGTCCATGTCCTGTCTGTAACCAGAAGCACAACCCCACTTCTCTCTCCCTTAAAAAGCAGCATTTTTGGCAAGGCTGTAAGGTGCCTACGTACTGAGATATCTCCCAGATGCCAGAAGCCTTGGACACTGTCCAGGTTGCATCTCTGTGACCACCTGGAGGGCAATTTCACATCAAAGACACTCTGCCATTAGGCATGCATATGTGCAGTGCACTTCGACTGTGCACAAATAGCTCACAACATCTGCACAAGGCTTTGGAACTCCTGGGTGACCCTTCATAGCACTGCCTGCCTGCCTGCCTGTGTAATCCAGACAACTGGTACATACCACAAACTTAACTCTTGGGACCTTCTCTGGATATTGAAGGTTTGCATTTGAAAGCAAAACCTGGCTGTTGGAGGTGGAGGACTTTCTCACCCAGAAACATTTATTATGGGCTAACTGATGCAGGCTGTGGCCACCCACCCTTTGGGAGCGAGGTGAAGGCACAGCTGCAAGCCCTTGCTGAAAGTGAACTTCAGCAAGCAGGTTTCCTGTTCAAAACCCACTGATGAACTTTGGGGCCATCTCAGGTACATATGTGTGACCCTGTGGTCGCTGGTAAACTGCCAGCTCCAGCCTTCTGTGACCTCAAAGATAGGACCCCACCCTTTTACCCCTCTCTCCACCCTTTCCATCCTGGAAACACAAGGAAAGCCTTTAAGAGACTATGCATCAAATGAACAATGCTCTGCATAGGGATACAGGAAACCCTATGTCCTATTTGACATGACCTTAACAAAGTCATGATCCTTCTGTTTCCCTTTCCACCTTTTCTACTTAGACCCAGCTCTTCAGAAGAAGAGAGCAATGTTTGCTATCACCAGACCCAGAGCCAGCCTGGGAACACCAGCTCACACTGCGGGCAGGCAAGAGCAGCATCCCATGCAGTTGCAGTGTGCTCCCCAGGGCATGCTGATGGGTTAGCATGGCAGGAAGAAGGACCCCAAGAACATAAAATCTGCAAATAGGTTGCTCTTGTGCTGCGGTTAAGGCACAGGTGCTGTTTTACAGCATACAGCTGCTCACAACAGGCATCCTGCTGTCCCCTGGGGTCTCAACTAACATAAACAAGGAGTCAGGTTAGCACATCTGAGGCTGTATCACTTTGGTGCTGAGAAATGTCATCTGAAAACAGTTTATAGGACAGCTCTATCAGGAAGACCAGTCTGTAATCCTTGTCTCAGCAACTGGTACCACGTGAGACAACCCACAGTAGTCATGTCTGGAGCTCTTCAGCTAAAAGCACAGCAGTAATGCAAAACTTGAAATGGGATCAGAATAAATTTGAAGGAAGACTTTATTAAGAGTTGGAGGCTTACAGCTTGTTTTCAGGGTCAGTTGTGCACTGAATACTAGCACTGGATTTCAGAAATGGTCCATTTCATTGTAAACTATGACATGTAATCTGCATCAATTCTGATAGTTAAAAAAAACCCCAAACACAAAACCCCCAGCCCACCAAAACATACAACAACCTTGGGCAGATAATAACCAGTTTCAGAAAGTCCTTTTTTTTGTGAACACCAGCCAGGTGGGAATGCAGCTATAATTTTGGTTACAGCTTCATCCTTTTAATCATGCAACTCAGGCTGCAGAAAGCTGATTTGATTTGCATTATAAAATTTTAGTGGCATTTCTGCCACAACATCTCTGGATGTCTGTTGTATTTTGGGGCTGTAAATGAAATAATTGTATTCCCCTAGCACGTTTCTTCCCTCCTTTTGATACTGAGAGATGCTGAGATTTGGAAGCCTGGGCCTTGTTCCAGGTCTCCTCTAGCACAGCCCTCAGCTCCATCTCCCAGCTGGAGCACACTCTCCATTCCTTGTGACTGTTTTCAAGCCAGCAGCACAGGATGCAGGGACTTCCGTAAAACCACAACCCAGCTGCACTGCCTAAGGGCTGACCATGTGGATGCAACACATTTGCCCTTTTACCCCCACATTTGGCACCCAACTTCCAGACAGTCCTAGGTCTCACCCAAAAACACTTGGGCAGCATAGCCAGCTGTTGGATTTCCCCTTCCCTCTCCTCCATAAACACCCTCTTTCGACAGCAGCTGTATAGCTTTCTCTGTCATTAACTCTGTGCTATCGAGAGGAAGAGCATGCAGCACTCTGCAGCATCAGAATGAGCTCTTGAGATTTTTTTCTCCTATATGCTAATTCCCACTCTACGATTAGATGCATTCCAAGAAGTTAGCAAAGACTTACCACTTTCAGTATAGACCACACTATGAAGTTAAACACTATTTAGCATGTCCCAGAACTCTGGTTGTAAAACATTAACAGTCAAATCCAATGTGTTTGCACATAGATATATAAAGAATAAAACTTAATTAATAACACTCAGTGCACTTTAAGACAAAGCATGTTGCATTAATGAAGAAATATTGAGATATATACTATTTAAAGAAATAAAAAATATTTAAAAATATTACACTGCATTCCAACTAAAAAGAGGATAAGTTTGTAAAGGTTACCAAATTTATATAGCCAAAATGACTTCCATATTCAGTGAAAACAAGTTCCCTTCTTAGCAAACACCCCTGCTCTATTTCTGTGCAGAACAGGTCATTCTACCCCTCCTAGTGCATCTCCCTCTCCCTCAAAGTGAAATATTTTTAAAAATACTAAAAAATAAAAAAGTTTTAAAAAGTTCTTTTAAATGAAGTTTTAGACATTTCAGGGGTAAGAAGTTAATAAATAATCACTAATTTCTTTCAGGGCCCCAATTTGTGTCACATGCTTAAACAAGCAAACAATATCACTGTAATTCACTACAGAACACAGCTACATTGGCAGTAGTATAGGAGGACTTCCTATATACAAAAATAGCCAAGAGAAGAGATTAGAACATAGAACTTTGATCAACCACTTAAAATTCTACCCAAGTCCACACTGCCTGGAAGAGACGGATGGATGGGGGCCATTTTAATGGTAGCTGATCAAACAATCTTGATATCTGGAGGAAAAAGACATTTTTTCACCCATATGTCAAGTATCTATACCACAGCCCTCAGGAACTGCAAAACGCAAGAGGCACCAGAAGCAGTTTTTCTGTCCAGGCTTTTTTTTTTTTTTAATCCTTTCAGTTCCTATTTCCTCCCATTGTACAAGTGGAAACACAGATTGTTCGCTTTGTCTGATGTTTGTGTCTGACTGCAGACCAGTGCAAAAAGAAAATGAAACAAAGGAACAAGTTCAAGCCCTTTTGCAAACACATATTTGAGAACCCACATTTTTGCAATATTGGTATGTTCAGTTGATCAGATTACCATCCTTATGCAAAACACAAACCACTCAGGGCTACTGCATGCTTGTATAAGACTGAGCTAAAGATTGATCTTTTGGGATTTTGAAACCTGCTCCCAAAGAGCTTATTCATGTTGCAATTCACAAGACCAAGCAAAGCACTAGCACATTCGAAAATAGGATGCTCGTCAAAATATGAAGAGCTTTGAAATGGGTGGTGTCTGCAGCAGAACATCCCATGTAATCTTCTGCAGCTCCATTTGTAGAAGGCTCATTTGGAGGAAAGTAGCTATTCCTGTGGCTTCTCCTTATTCAGCTAACACAGAATAGTCTTAGTTGGAAGAGACCTTCAAAGATCATTCAGTCCAACCCCTCTGCAATGAGCAGGGACGTCTTCATCTAGATCAGACATGCAGACATGATGCTTTAGATACACTACTATCCTGCTATTTGAAGTTTCTGAACAATGTGAACAATGTGCAAGAAGGAACAGCAAGAACACTTCTCCTGGGGCAGGTAGAAAAACAGGGTAGCCCCTTGGTGGGTGACAGTGGGAAACGGAGAGCTGCAGCACACAGGACAGACACAGCCTGGGAAGCTAATGTCACTGACTGCCACCACTGCTGTGCTTGGGGTCAGCACTGGCTGGGGATACACCAGGCTACTGAAGGTGTAGCTACTCCTGGTGAAGGACCAGACTCCCACCAACTGCGATCTGCCCCAACCTGGTTTGTATCTGGAGATGCTTCAGGGAGACAAATGCTAAAGTTGTCCTTTGCTCAGGAAGTCCAGGTGCTTGACTTCAGAGGTAATTGCAAGGCCCCTGAATGGGTGCTGCTACCAAGCAAGGAAAGAAAAGGAATGTTTTGGGGCCGTACATGGGTCAAGAGAGCAACTCAAACAGCAGCACAGTGACCAGGAGAATGAGTCTGAAAAGCAGTCTGTGCAGTTATCTCCTTTTCCTTACACACCATTTATTGGGACATAAAACCTGATTTGAGCCTAAATTCCAGTATTTGCACAAATAACAATTTCAACAGACCTGCTATTTATTCTGGGCTTTGGCATGTCATGCCTCTTAATGTCTGTTGAAACATGCTATCGGGTTTCCAGCCTCAGACACACCATCACAGCTTGCTACCCCTGCCAAGGCTGCAGAGGCTTCGCTGACACAGGCGGCTTTCATCATCCAGCAGTGTTCTGCGTTGGGGAAGCCTGGGCTGGTGGCAGCCAGCAGCAGGGAGCCTGGCTGCCCAGTGCAGGGCAGCAGGGATGCGGGCTGTTTGCAGCCCTGTGGCTCCTCTCGCTGAGGGCAGGAGGGTTGCAACAGTGCACTGGCACAGAGCCAGTCCCACTCAGCACTTGGGGAGCCCAGCAGTGATTTATGACAGCAAAGATCTGCCATGTCAAAAGTCTATTAATCCAGAAAAACAAACAGTTTAGGAAAAAAGCCTCAGCCTTGGAAGGCTCTCACCCTGAAGACCAGGGGCCATAAAGAAGCTAAGCCTAGGAAGAAGTACAAATCCCTTCACCCCAGTGAATCTTCACTGCCTGACTCATGCATCCATTTACAGGAATACAGGGTGCTAGAGAAAACTTACATACAGCACATCTCTGCTGGATGAAGTCACAGGCAGTTAAATGTGTCCCACCAACCCCATCTTGCTGAAAGGAAGTCAGGGCTGGACTGTAGGAGGTCAGCTGATGGAAGGCCAGACTTTGGGAGCAGGAATCCCCCAAAGTAAGGTTTTTTGGCTCACCATGACTACAAAGCTCTGAAGGTCAGCAATTACAAACCTCATGTTATGAGAGTCATGTTTTAAGTAATGCAACCTTCCAAGACCCATGCTAATAATGAAAGGCTGTATTAGCCTTCTATCCCACATAAACATAACTTTGAATACCCTCAGCAATTATATCACTGAATTTTAAAAATCCTTCAGCATTCTTGTGAACAGTAACAGCTGAATTCTCTCTGATGTATAATGCAGAACATGGACAAAGTTCTGCATGGGTTAAAACCGTGTTGCTGTTTTTTTGGCTATTTTTTTAAAAAAGGCTGGCAGGGTACACAGCTCAGACTGCAAGTTCCAGCCTAGATGGTGAGAGCTACAACCACCTTAAAGGTGACTTACTTTTCCATTCCAGTTCTGCTGGTGTTTTTCTCACACAGCACAGACTGCAATATTATGTGGGTACACATCTCTCTGCAGGAGGACTGTGTGAGACAGTACACACAGCACTGCACAGGACAGCCCATAATAACAACTGGCATTAATTGGGTTTCTCTTTGGGTCCCTCAACCTTTCCTTCAGTACTTCAAGGCAAACATCTTCCCTACAACTCTCTTCACCCCAGTTGAATCGTGAAGTCAAAAACCTACAGAGTGCCACTGCCGCGTTCAGAAGATCTGAGGTTTGCCCAGGGAAAGGTCATATTGTTCACACACATACAAAAGTCTTCACAGAGCATTTAACTGAGGAAAAAAAAGAGCATCTACAATCAGTGCCTCTTCATTTGGCTCTATTTGATACATCCTCTCCAAAAATTAAAAGAGAGTTAATGGACACAATTAGTCTGTGAGAAAATACATCAGTCTCCAGACTTCTGAATGAGCTCTGTAAGAGATGAACTACATGGCACTGATCTCACAGCAGCAGTCAATTCTGATTTCCTTCCAAAATCCTATTGGCTATCTAGTCCACAAAGCTCAAGAGACAATTACTTAAACATTTGGAAAGGCTTTCAGTATTAAATTCATTTCTCCAAATGAAACCAGACTACCCTTCTAATTATTCTTAAAGGTAAAGTATATCTCACTTTTCTAATTAAATTAAGAAGGATCACTGCTTCCAAATACACTTTCCTAAAGAAAAAAAAAATAAAAATATCTGGATTTGAGAAGAGCCTTGGTGTTATTTTTTTCTAAACTGCTCTAATCAGCTTCATACAGCAGAAGCCTGGCTGGCAAAGCTTCTCCATTTGAGCAAAGCAGAGGTCAGATGTGCAGTAATAGTTCCTGAAGAGCTACAAGTGGTTACAGTTCAGCACTGTATCTTTCAATTTGCTGTATTACTTGTAGGGATCGAAGTCAATCACGGCAGAGAGAGAAATGAACAGTGAAGTCTTGAGAGGACTAACTGAAACAACAAACAAAACAAAACAAAACAAACCCTGCAGAACAATTTAAAGAAAACTGCTAAAACAGATCAGAGCTAAAGAACCGCAGAGCCTTAAGCAGTGCAGACTAGCATAATTAACAGCACATATGAAGTAAATAGAGCAGCTAACCACTGGAAGAACTGGTCACAAAAGGTACCAAGAATTTCCTATAATTAACCACTGAACAGCTTTACCCGATTTTGAAACTCTCGCCTCCTTGTCTTGCCCTGCTTAAACAACCCAAGATCATTTTGTACACCATAAGATGAAGCAGTGCACTACAGAGTGAACCAGGCATTTGGGTAAAACAAATGTAGAGGCCCAGCACAGGCTGGGGACCCCCTGCCCTCCTCTGATGGCCACACTTCCCAGTGCCTCCCTGCATGACTTCCCACCAACAGCTACTGATGGTTTCCTATAATGCTTGAGTTATCACATGCAGTTCTGGCCCCACTGAAGTCCAGAGGAATTTCTGCTGTTGAATTTACTGGATCAGAATTTGACCCATAAAAGCTCAAGTTTACAAAAAACCAAAACAAAACAAACAACAACAAAAAAAAAAGACAAACAAACAAAAAAACCCAAACAAAAACAACAAATCTTACTTTGCACCAAGAAGTTTTCCACTGAAAAAATGTGCATATTCAATGCTTTCTCTGTTGGAGAAGGTGTGCTCACACTGATCCCATCGCAGGTTTGACCCGGAGTGTGACAGAAGAAATTAACCTACACCATTACTGCAGTGTCCACTTGTGTAAAAGTATCTGACAAGCAACTGCACTACTACCACTATCCAACATTCACTGCCTATTGGAATTAGTCGCTTGGTAAAGCTACAGATGAAGGCCAGATGGGAACAGGGAACACTTGCTATTCTGACTGATTACACATACATTTACATTCAGAGGCATATAGATTTGACTGGATTCCTCTCATTGACAGTTTGTCAGTTGGCATGGTACACTTGTACAACACCAAATACAGTGGGGCCCAAGGCACTACGGACAAAAGTGCATGCAGATGCACACAAACACATATATACATATTCAAAATTAAGACTGAAATCCACTGGCCCAGCCCATGAAACCTCAGGCATCAATGACGCTGCATCAGAAACCTTCTTGTGATTCAGTCTGAAACCCAGTTCTCATTTTCCAAGCACTGAATCTTGTTTACCTTGTAATGCCAATAACATCCAACCAGACACATCACACCACAAATCAGCTGTCAAGACAAAACCAGAACAAAACAGCTAAACAACCTAAACATTCCACAAGGCATCCAGCTAATGCCAGCAGCTTGCTGAAGAAACGTGGAGATGCAAGTGTTTGAAATCTGGTTTACATGTATAATGTAAGCTTTAAAAACTAGCATCTATGCTTTAACATCTTCTTCTAATTATACTCACTTCAAAATTGACTCTAAAAGTTTAACCATCCACAAGTTTCAAAATAACTTCCCTTTGCAGCTTCTTTGCATATTCCATTATCCACATCCAGATGCCAAAACACACCACCAATACATCATTGCTCCTTAGGATAAATCTGGCAATACACACCAGAGACAAATTTTGCAGGGTCTGCTAAAACTCTGCAGCATGTATTTAAATAACAAGGTCTCTATTTACAACAAAAGCACATTAAAAAAATACTAATAACCAAAGAGCATACGAAAACACCCTACCAGAAAACCTACCTCCCAAGTGCTTTGTATTGCCTTCCTGTTTCTGAACCTTTAGGTTCAGGGAGGGACACGGGATTAGGGAATGCAAGCTTGCCTCTACTATCAAAGACAGAAGCTTAGCCATGTTTCTTAAGAAAACAAGGAGTATGTGATTGTGCTGCCCTTGCATCCAACCATGTTTTAACCTTTCATCTCATTTCAACCAAAACAGACAGATAGAAGTCTCAAAGGTGTTTTAATTCCTGGGTGCTTTGTGAAAACTGGAGATGGAGACAAACTCCATTGCTCCAGAGTGGGCTCCGTGGTTTCCTGCCCAACATGGCCTGCCAGCTGGCCAGCCCTGGAGCACATAGCAATCTGTAGCCAGCAGCAGCACAGGCTGCTTCTTGCCCAGGGGGCTGATATCTGCACTGGCAGCAGTTGCTCAAGTGTCAGATCTGGGGTGGCAAAGAAGCAAGTGGTAACCACAGGTGTATATGCTAGCAGAGATCTTAAAGGACTCCACAAAGCAATTGGGACTGCTGAGGTCAGAGGTGGGGGACAGGGTAAGAAAGGACTAATTGGCAAGCAACTGCATTTTGGTAGTTTTACTATTTAGTTTTCCCTCAAAAGCCAGGAAATTTAAACAACTTCAGAATTCACCTTGATATATAAACCCATCTCTCAGTGTTTTTAGGCTCCTCCCTCTTGTCTTAACATTAACATTGCAAAAGCGTTTCCACATTTGTAACACTGAGGCTTACAGAAAATGTGTATTTTTGACATGCTTGCACAAGAAAATAACTGTAACAAGAAGGGGTTCTGAAATAGTCACTGAGCCACCTTTAGGGATTGGCTCCCCAGCACTGACTGCTATTTGCTCACCTGAGTGCAGGTGAGCAGAAGGCACCACATGCCACTGGTAGCATTTTCTAGTCACTTTGAATAGGTAAAACAAATCACATCATGTGCAAAGGACTGGAAAAAATGAGGTTCTAAACAGTTATTTTTAAAAATCCTGCATTGCACACGTGGTTTGACCAGCTTTAATTAGAAATGTATTTCCAGCTCAGTTTTGTTAAGTGTGGACATACTCACTGGCCTGCATTGGGTTTGTTTGCTGTTTTCTGTTCACTGATCCAGCTACACTGGATATCATTTTCTCAAGTGCTGATCTTTCACATAACTTCATCTCTGTCCATGCAGTTTCACAATGGTCAGACAGAAGAGGGAGATTAATGCTAAGTTCTTTGGAAATTCCCATTTATTTCTGTTACCAGCTTTTTCTTCTTTTTAAAATAATTGAGTTTAGGAAAGTCAGCAATCAACACCAATTAAAAAGCTGACTGGTGTAAGCTTAATATTCACATCTCATGACTCAGTGAGAACAGGGGTTTTATCACTAACTGGGACAGCAAATGGTGGCCACAGCCAGGGTGGGTCCAGGTAGTGGTTTTGCCCTTGCAGCAGTCATATGCAAGAACGTGTTTCTGTGGCCAGACAACAACCTCCTACCTGCTGAAGCTTCCTTTTGTTTTTGTCAAGAAAAAAAAAGGTCAAGAATAATATTGTAAGAGACTATTTCCTGCCAAACCTCAAGAGTGCTGTTGTTCTGCTTCACCACCAGCTCCAGGCACACACCCGTGATGTAATGACACCAGCATCCACCTAACCCAGTCCAGAGTACGTGGGTTAGAAACGGTAAACCTCAGAAGCACATGACAAAAATGAGTGGCCACGCTGATGGCAAACGTGGATATGGCAAACACAAGGAGGGTGGGGGAAATAATTAAAAAAAAAAAAAAAAAGAAGATATGTAAAGCCCTCTGCATAACCTCCTGTATTTCAAACACTGCTTGCTAATAAAGGTTCTTTCAGCCAGTTCTAATGCACAAACATGGATGTCATCCTCAGCAGCCAGAGCACAAGTCAGACATGGCTTATCAGATCAAAACAAACCTCTGGAAATGCACCTAGAGAAGCACACAGTCAGCAGCCTGCCCCGTGGTGGGGAAATGCAGAAGCAACAGCTTCCCTGTTTCCCTTTCTGATCATGCTCCTGTTTTATAAGGAGAACCCTAGAAATGAAAATGCATCATGCAATCTCTGGGGACTTTTCATATCACACAATGACTATCAATGGTGAACAACTTTAGATAACTAGGTACTGTATGATGACATTCATGTGACTTGCTTAGCAGTAAAGGAAGCCAGAAAGGAAGGACAACCCACTGTTGGCATATACTCCCATAGTCTGAGGGAAGAACTGTTCTGGAAGTTCAGGTAGTGTTTACACACAACAGGACTCAACCAGCTAGGCTCTCCATTAATAATCACAGTTTAAATAGCACAGTGTCCCTTCCATCCTGAACTCCACTGGCACCTACAACCCCCATCCAGCCCTGGTCCAGCTCCCCTAAGAAGGCTCTGCACTGCCTCTGTCACAAAGATGGAAGTGCTTGAAGCCCCCCAGTCAAGCCTGCCAGAGTGGGACTACAAGGCACGTCTGTAATATAAAGAATTACTCTATTTTTTAATAACATCAAAAGGGAGAGGTCTGCCAGAATTCTGTAATGTAAACAATGCAGGACACAGCAACCACAAGAACTCAGAAAGCTAAGCTGTCTTTAATCTACTTATTATGACATCCAAAACTCGTCTGCAAGACAGACAGAACAAGTGCCATGTAGGCTCCGAGCATCATCCAGGGCTGATAAGGCCATTTTCTTTTGTTCCTGGTCATAGAACTGTGAATTTGGCAGAAGCAAAAAGCAAAATGACATTACACAACCTAACCAGGAATTTGTTGTGACTATCTGAATAGCCTTGTGAATGCAGTAGGTGCTATGCAAACATATGCAGAAACCTAAAGCATGCATGGCTATACCTGCCAATTCCTGGGCCAACATGCAAATACTCTAAGTTTAACACACAAGCCAGTGATTCAGATCATGCGAAGTCTTTCACCAGGTTGGCATCTGGAAACTAACATGATGCAAAGAAAGGAAGAGAGAAAAGGGTGAATTCTAATTCCTCTCTAACTTTATTCTCCAGCCTATGGAATCAGAGACCTGAGTTTCCATCCTTTGTTTTGTGCCTTCCTCTATTCAAAATAGTTCTGACTTAAATCTTTCAAGTGTCCAAGAGGAAAGTTAGTGCTTCTCTTTGTTCCTTTATCCTTTCTCCATTTTCAGTCAGACTTACGGGGACCAGACTTCTCCAGATGCAACCTCTTTTTCTGCGACGGAGACAGTCCCAGTTGGACATCCAGCAATCTGCTATGCCCCATATACGTGCACACCTACTCAACAGCATGTGAGCCAGGAGCTCAACGTTTTTGGGAAACGTCAGACCTACTTAGGCTGATCTGCACATGCACAAGGAGCCCAATGTATCTTGAGTGCACCACATCTACTGGCACGTACCACCTCTGCGATGTCCAAGCTACCCCAGGCTTCGAACTGCTGGGTTCACTGGGCATACACTGCGCCTTGAATGTCAATGTGCCTGCCTGCAAAATTTGGCAATCTTCTACCCAGAGGAAGATGACAAAACATATTCTAAAGCCTCTGGAAACAAATCGCCCTTCATCAAAAAGGAATCCCACAGAAGGAATGGTCTGGTGCACCCAAATCTTGTACTGGTACTGCCTGTCATCTTCTGCAAGTCAAAACGCACACACGGGACCAGTTCCTGCTGTCAGCAGCTGATGAAAAACTGGGAGACTTCACAGGAATTTGATTTTCAGAGCAGCAGGGATATGCTGGTCAACAATACCTAACTCTACCCTCTGATATTAATAAAAGGCAATTGGACATCTGCTAATATAATTTGGCTTCTGGGGACAGAACATTTGCAAGAAGCCTCTTATGATAAATATTTCATGTTAGACCGGAAAAAGCAAGTATTAAAGCAAATACATTTTTCCCTGGCTCTTCCCTTTTTCCATATAACAAGACAACATCATTGACAATCCGTGTAAATAATACATTTGAGAGTCCATTATCTAAGCCATGCGCCTATTTCTTTCATGTTGGTTTTGTTGCATATTTTAGTATAACTGTTCATAGGTTTAAAGCCAAGAGTAAAACAAGAATAGACAAATCTACTACAGCAGAAATAAGCAGTAAGTTGGTTTTTTGTTATTTTTAACTACTAGGAAAAATCCAAACTAAAATTTAGCATAATAAACATGAAAGATAGAAAATTACTCAAGTTCAGTAAAATAAATATTTTCAGAAGGCCACTACACATTTGTCTCATGCCCTTCTCCACAAAATGTTCCCACTTTCAATAACAGAAATACAAGAAAAAATTATCAAAAATGTTGTTATAGATGCAGCAATTGCACAACTGTAGAGTCAGAAAATGGAATTTACTCAATTCCAGTATTCACTAAACCTCAAGAAAATGTCAGTATTTTGCCAACTCATCTCACTTTGGTTGCAAACACTCCTCACAGAATGGAAAGTCAGAAGAATTCACATTAATATTGATGTTTATTTTGGTAATGCCAAATTACTTCAGTATGACAGTACCTTGGTTTTGAGTATGCAGTACTAAAGACAATCTATGAAGTATTAAACATCCTGCTAAATTAAAATGTATGTTCAAGTGAAGCAAATGTAATGCAATGTTTTGACATTTCTGCAATGAAGTTTGAAAATCAAAGCCAAGTCATTTCTGAAAATCTTCCTACTAACGTTTGTTGAACTCAACATGTTTTGATTCAAGTGAAACTGTTTTCAAACATGTTGTTCAGTAAGCGGCTGCTAACCAATTCTCAGAAGTCACCTCCATAAGTACACCAATTCCTCTTAACCAGAATCCCAAGGCATTTTACAAAAACAAGGACTGCCTCCATTTTAATAGCTACAGTCATAAGGAGAGCTCCATTTCCAGCAAATTTATGTGTTTTCAAGCAATAATGAGAGGCAGAGGCAGGAAAAAAACTGCATCTCCTGAACCGCAGCTGCTCAAGTCAACCCCTCTCTTACCTTTATGAGAAAGCATATTACTTACATGAAGGCAGTACCTAAAGCACTGCCAGGACCACATGTGAGCTATTACGTATTAGCTAATGAGAGTATTTGAGCAGGGCACTGAAAAGGCTACAAGTTGCTACAAAACATGTCTTCTGGATTCTTCACTCCCTAAGATCTCAGAAGTTACTGAAGTTTCATGTTTTCATGGGGAGAAAGAAGAGAATAAGGAAGAAACGACCTTTGAAAAGGTGCTTCTAAATCAAATCTTAAAAACCTTTCAGGAATCCCACGAAGTCAGTAGATTGAAAGGGCAGGCTTATAACACACAAGGGCTTTAAATAATAATAATAATAAAAAAAGTACAACAGCCAGCTGAAAAATAGTTTCTTCTTTAGTTTTATTCCCAAGATTCACATTCACAGACCTGTGGAGGCCAAGAAAATTACCGCTGGCCAGCAGCCTGAGAACAGCTGAATACCAGACAGGAAAAGAACCATTTTATCACATCTATGGATTTTACAATTGAAATTGGACATTACAATCTAAAACGACTTACTGGAAATTTCATTATGATGGGACAAGGGGCTGACCTGCACCTGTGTCTACTGACTGAGCAAGCTGTTTGACCCGAGCTGAAAATGAAAATTGGCTTTTAAACTCCATTTCCCCACAAATGCCTTGGAAGGGCAGGATGAACAATTGTCCCACCAGATTTTGCTGCTGTCCATCCAGGCAGCTGCAGTCTGAACAGCCAGCCGTGTTTGGCTTTTAAGATCATGGCTGTGCCAAACACTGCTTCCCTCCAGAGCACTGGAGCTGTGATGCCCCCAAGAACCTCACAGCAGCATTATCACAGAGCTCTGAGTGAATCTACACAGTTCTGGAAAGTAAGAGTTGTGCTCTCTGGAGGAGCTCTTCCCAGGACCAAGCACAAGGACCATGTTGTTACTGGCACAGGTTCTGCTGCCAGCTAGGTTGGCTGGTTGTCCTACCCACTCCCCTTCCTCTATGCCATGCACCTCATGTAGCTGATGGATTGCCTGGTGCTGGACTCTCTTGCTTGCTGGGCAATTTGGAGAACGTGGAAGAGGGGCTGTAATTGTCCATGCCAGTCAACCATGCCAGGGTGAAGCTGTAGGAACATCCCTCATAGAATCATAGAATATTTAAGACTGAAAAGAACCTTAAGATCATCTAGTTCCAATCCCCCTGCCAGGGGCAGGGACACCTTGCACTAAACCCTGCCACCCAAGACTCCATACAACCTTGAACACTGCCAGCGGTGGAGCATTCACAACTCCCTTGGGCAACCCATTCCAGTGCCTCACCACCCTGACAGCAGAGAACTTCTTCATTATATCTAACCTAAACTTCCCCTGTTTAAGTTTGAACCCATTACCCCTTGTCCTGCCACTACAGTCCCTAATGAAAAGTCCCTCCCCAGCATCCTTATACGCCCTCTTCAAATACTGGAAGGCTGCTGTGAGGTCTCCACGCAGCTTCTCTTCTCCAGGCTGAACAGCCCCAACTTTCTCAGCCTGACTTCATAAGGGAGGTGCTCCAGCCCCCTGATCATCCTCATGACCCTCCTCTGGACTTGCTCCAACCCATCCCTAGTGCTAAAAGTCTCGCTGCCTGACTTGGCAGGCTTCTGTGCAACTTTTACACAGACATAAATCGGCATGCTGTTTGCAGGACAGCAAATCACCAGGCTCACGGCTTCACCTGAGTAACAAACAAAAGCAGTTCTTTAATGCTATTTACTTCTGTTAGCTCCTGAAAAGCAACACAACAATGGGCTTGATACTGCCACAAGTTAGCTCCAGTCCTAGCCCAAGCACTGAGCACATATGAAATGCTTCTTGCACAAGCACAGTAGTGCTTTGAACTGCTCCCAGATGGCCTTCATTGGGCAAAAGTTACAGCCACAAACATCTATAAACAACACACTACATTTTCTCTGTTTAAAATTGTTACACCAAATAACTCATTACATGTTTGGGAAGTTTTATGGACTGCAAACAGACAATTTCTTACAAGTTTTTCTCCAACCCCACCGATTTATTTTGAAAAGATAACATAAACAATACATCTGAGTAGGTCAGACACTGTAAAACTCAGACACAAAGCACTGGTCACTGATGTGAATCGTCACATAGGCATGATTCTGGCTGCTGCTGAGCAGTCACGAGTATCAAACTTAATGTCACTAATGAGGTGCTTAAAGTTTTTCAAAGTGCTTGAGTGGGGAATTAAGAGCTTGAACTATTTTGTACTGTCCTCATATTATCACCAGTGCACTTTCAGCATGTTCTCTTACCTTCAAAATAGTATGTCCCAGTGCCAGCATCTGAAGTGTTACACAATGTGAGCTGAAAACACCACCAGTTTTTTTTTTCACCAGCTGAAAAGGCATTGCTGTCTCCCATGTGGACATTCAGGTCCAAAACATAGAGAAGCTCGAAGTGGCAGGCCTGCCAACAAATTACTTGCAAGGATTTTACTATTCTCTAATGGCTGATATGGCACATCTAATTATTGTACATTGCTCTGCTCAGTCAAAGAGCCTCTACTGTATAAAAGCACTCCATAGCTGAGAGGTTTTTTCACATCCTTACTCTTTTATTTTTCATAAACTAGTTCTACACTTCAAAATCTTAATTGAATTCCTCTGAAATATTCACTAACTAGAACCAGGATTTCACCATTTGCTAATTAATTTCACATGTATGATCCATGCTTTTAAATTCTTGTGCTCAATATAGTTGTGCAAGTAAGCACAGAAGCCAAGATACAAAAATCCCCAAACCAACCAACTAAACCCCCAAAAACAACCACCAAAAAAACCACCACACAGTATGGGAAAAAATGCTCCTGGCTCCAACAATTAAATACACACAATACACTACTGTCATGGTATCCAGACAGAATTTTCCCTGAGCAATCTGTGCCTGATTCCTCTTCTATGCATCCCTGTACTTTCACGCTCTATACAAACCATCATTGAAACATTTGAAGACTGTAAATAGGTTGACCTCAGCCTTCTCTTCCCTAGGTGGAAAAAAATTCAATTTCTTCAGCCTTTCCTTCTTCATGCGTAAAGCTCTTCAGCCCTCTAAACATTTTGATGGCCCTCTACTGGACCCTTTCCAGTTTCTCAATGTCTCTCTGGATCTGGGGAACAAAGATGGGACATAGTATTCCAGGTGTGGCCTAGGAAGAGCATCCCCTGATTTGCTTGCTACGCTCTTGCTACAAACCTACCAAGGCACAGGATGCCCTCTTTGCTGCAAGGGTGCACTGCCAACTCCACATCCTTTCTGATGAAGGAGGAGAAGGACCAACATGGTGGTGTGGAAGCTTTAATAAAAGCACACGAACATGCATGAGAGTGTATTTAGGAGTTGAGGACAACTGACAGAAGAGGAAGAAGCACATCTTCTGTGTATGCAGGAGATTCATAGTAGTATGCAGACTTCATAGGTGTTATTAACATCAGAGGCATGAAGAAGTTAAATACTGAAACACCAAACAATGCCTCTCTAGTATATTAATGATACTACAGCTATATACACTAAGCCTTCAAGGCAACCCACTCATATGCACCACAGTATTTCAGATCTTATTACAATGGCAGTAGCACATATTAAGCTCAGACTTATTCCTGAAAGAGATCCTTGTTGCCAGGATTAGCAGACAATCTCCATTACTTCTTTGCACTAGTGAACCAAGGATCTACACAATGAGTTGTTGACTCCATCCTCTACACTGCAGGAATATGCCTTTATACACTGTTGCCTACAACAATTAACTAGTTTTCATATGGACAAAATACTCAGCTATGCTACTAAAAACCAAAATAAAGAAAATCAATAGACAAACAAGCACTTCTATGAACTGCAAGTGAAAGAGAGAGCAGCATTTTGTCATTTCTGTAACGAACAACTGATTTCCTTACTTGACTCATCAAAATCTCAGTGCCTTGAGGGCTATGATTGGCTTGAAAACTGTAACTAACCACAAATGATAACAAAATACCGCAAGACAACGTGACATTTTTAACATCTCTGCAGCAGTTTGGAGGCTCTGAAATTGCATTTCGGCCCCAAGACACATTTTTCAGAAGTTTTGTAGTTATATATATTCAGCTTATATATATTCACCTTCTGGATTACACTGAACATAACTGTAATGTTACTTACATTTAACTTCCCAGTAATTGCCTGGGGAGCAACCATCAATTAAGGTTTTCAATACAGTCCACAGACTTTAACACTTCATAACTTCGCATGGTCTTGTGATTGTTTCCACGCAGCATCAAGTCTCAAAAAAAAAAAAACAACCAACCCCATGTGGCTTCCCCCTGCCTCTCCCAACTTGGTCTCTATTACTTCAGCCAGTTATTCAATGAAATGTATTATTAAGAACTTAGCAGACTTTCAAATTGTTTAAGATAAACTGAAAAGTCGTATTTATGCTTCAATACGCTCTTGACACTGTGTATCAACAGTAGAGTAACTCATAACTCTCAACAATTGAAGCATGGTTCAGTGCCAAGAAGCAGCTGTATTTAAAAAACAAAACAAAACAAACAAACAAACAAAAAACCAAACAAAAAGAAACAAACCCCCAAAACACTTCCCTACCCGGACCTGCTTCCTTTTTGTATCCAGAGTCTTTTATGACTACATAGAAATAAAAATATTAGCTGGGCAGAGCCACTACAGGAAGGCGTGCTCACTTCCACCCTCTGCTAAGCCTCAGTAACACCACTGCTTCATTTTCGTCAGTTGTATTACCAGGAAGCCACTTCTCCCGTTTTGATTGTCACAGTCCCAAACCAGAGCACCTCTCAAGTTCCTTGCGGCCTCAGACTCTGTTAAGGATACAACCATTTTGCACACACAGCAGCTGCAAATCTGTCAAGGTTTATCATCAGCCTGTAAGATCATACTCTAAAAAATGTCAGTGCTGGAACTTGCCAAAGACACAAACCTCTCATTTCCTAGGCCACTCAAAAATGCCAACCCCAAGAGAGGGCTAATCTATGTCATTAAGACAAAGGAAGTCAAAACCCCAGTCAGGAGCCTCTCAAAACAAGCAGATTGCACAGATGCTGCTGCTGACCTCATCTGGCCCATGAAAACACTTTTAGAAGGATGAGGACTCTCAGAGCACAGCTGAATCAGTAGGATTAGGAGCAATTCCTTTTTATCTTAATAACCAAAACATCAAAGCAGTTACAAGCTCAGAGCTTCACAGGCTCTTCCAAAGCTCAAGAGCAACTGTCTGACCCAAACACTCCAAAAATGGCACCCACTTCGAGTGCCCCATTTCTCCCCATTCACCATTAGAAAAATAACCCTGCACTGAAAACTGAAAGCTAGAAAATTATCAGGCTCCTACTGAAGACACACCACTCAAAGAATATGAAACAGCTGAAGTCTTTGTAAAAAAAGTACTTCATATAACCCCCTAAACTGACAGTTTAGTTGTTACTAAATGCACAAGCACAGACAGTTTAGTTTCTACTAAATGCACAAGCACAGATCAAGATACAACTGTTCTACATCAAGGGTGACACACGGTCACTATCCAACTCTTCACAGCAATGGAATTCAACCATGGAAGGAAAACAAGGCACCCATATAATTAATCTGCTGAAGGTAATTACTCAAGTCACACCACTGTCAGGTCCCAACAGTTATACCTACACCAAGCACACTGGGAGCAGCCCATATAGCCACCAACATTAGTTTCACAGTACTTTCAAAGGTACCACCTTTAACAGCACACTATTCACACTAATGTAGCAACTACGAGCAAATTAAAAAAAGGTGTTGTTTATAAATCTCCTACATTCTTTTTTGCAGTTTTACTGCCAACCCTAATAACACTCAATTCAAGCTTCCTCAGGCAGCCTGCAAAAGGGGGCTCCAAGGCACCATGGCTACAGCCCAGGGAGGAAGCAAAACCAAAGAAGTTGTAGGTGACACCTTCAGTAATCTTGCTTCCCCCCAGATGACACTGACAGCTACATGATGCAAAACATTGCTCTTCCCTGTCTTAAAGTCCCTATGATCAGCAGCTCTAAAAATCCCGCAAATGCTGGCCCTCATACATCAGAGAGCAAAGCCATGTCGCCTGCACAGTCTTTGTGATCCCTGGCCTCAAGGGTTCCCAGGAAGATGGACAGCCCTTGCAAAAAGCAGCTCTTTCCTATATGCATTCAATGGAGACAGTGCAGACACTGGACACAATCTGACCTTCAGCACTTCAAAGTTCAGGAAACAAAGGTGTGAAGGAGTAAATACTCATACTTCCACCACCAGCAAATGTGCTTCCAACTGCCTTCAGACAAGACTATCTGCTACCACCTTCCATAACATTATTCAAAATCACCTCTTACATAGAGCTGTTCCTCAGATTTCAGTTATTGGAAGGCAGCAGTTAACTGAAAAACTAATCTGTTATTTCAAGAGATAACAAAGTCAAAACCTCATCACTTCTGGTTACCATCTGATGTTTTAATATTTAATTCATACTTTCCAAAAGGCTGAAGTTGCCAGTACGGACATTTTTACGCCCTACTACTTCATAAGTTGTCAAAAAATCTGCCAGCTTTTGGTCAGTTATTATATGCAAATTCCATCTTTATAACATTTCTAGATAGCTCTAGCATTACCATGGGTAAAATTTATACCTTTTTCATTTAATTAAAAAAGACACTGAACTGGAACTGGTGTGGAATAATTCAGTATGAACAATACTCTCCTTCAATAAATCTGTTAAAAATTGTTCTGCAAATCTAATGATGAGTCCTCTAAATTTTATTTTCATTTTTATGGAGCTGCATATATTAAAACATATAGTCTTATGAATCATCTTCACAGCCAACCAAGTAACTTAGTAATCTTGGACATAGTTTATTTAGCCTGAAATAAGCTTTGCTTTTATTATGTGCAAAATACTATGTGTACTTTCTGAATGTATGGAAGACTGACACCTCAGAAGAATAAAAACATGCTCTAATGATGTATTATGTCGATAACTGAGATTATAACTTAAATATTTATGATCACAAGCCTATAGCAGAGAAACTACAAAATAATTTAAGCATTCCCTAATTTACTCCATCAGTCTTCAGACTGTACAGAGGGAAGGGCACACTACACAGGAGTGAAAAAGGAAAAGTCAATACCATAGCCTAACTTCTTGCAGTCACACCAGAAGATGTTGCTCCATTGCAGCTGCCCTCCCTCAGAGAAAACAGATATCTGCTCTAGTTGCAAGGCAAGAACGTACCCGAGTACATTCAGTCGGTGCTCAGCATCCTCTGCAGAGGTATTTGCAAACGCGCTGGAGTTTTGGACTGTGTGAAAACTGTTCACAATGGAGACCAAGCTGACTGCCTGCAGTTTGGAGCACACACTTTGTTCACCTCAGCTGTCATTTGTCTTTAGCTGCATGGCTGACTGTCATCCTCTCGCAAAGAGCAGCTCCATCCCCAAAGCAAGCCTCAGCAAAACACCCTACATTCAGTGGTCACACGTATTAATATGAACAAAGCCTTTATTATGGTTATGCTTGCACAGAGCCAGGGTTACACAGTCCATCGTCTCTCCATCGCGTGATGCATGTGCACAAAGTGTCCCCTCAGCGCCCTCAGGCTTGCAAGACTCTGTGTCTCAGCACCTCTCTTTGATGTTCCAGCTAGTGCAAGTGCAGAATGAGCTGAGATTCAAATCACCCATTATTCAGAGCTGTCAGACTCTGGTCTCTGGAATGCTCACTAGAAAGCAGCTTTTGGGTACAATTTTTAATTGTCATTGTCAATATTTCTTACACTTTTTGGCAATTAATATTCTAGTGAACCACAAAATAGCTCAAAACATTTTCTTTCACAGCAGAGAAGCAAACTATGTTGTTCTTTCGTGTTTCTGCCTTGATTAAGCAACTGATTGACTCTCAACATCCTTAAAAAAAAACTAGCTTGAAATTTTTTCTCTCTCAGCAGAAAATGAATCCAGGCATGAAAAGAAAGGCAACTATATTTCAGAAACCATTTAGGAGCTTTATGATCTTTTTACAGGTAGAAAATTCTGATTACACTGACAACAGCACCCCTGTCTCCTGGCTCCTAATCTGCCCATGTGACCCCTGATCCTCTATATTTAGTTTACTAGTACTGACCTCGGTATCTGAATGACAATCTCAGAAACAACACAGACTTTGTCATGGCGACAAAGAGCTACATGAGAAAGATCCTGCTTCTGACATAAATCTAAAAAAAAAAAAAAAAAAAATGTAATGTAGGAAAGCAGAAACTCCCCAGAACTGCTTCTGTAGAGGGTTTTCCATAACCTTTGAAAGAGTAGCTATAGCTTCAAAGGGAAACCAAAACGCAATCACAGCAGATCTGCCACCAGAAAATGCACACTGAAATACAACACACATTCAATGCACTGGAATTGGAGAAAGATGAACAGCGTTGCATTTCCACATCAGGGCTTCCCTCTGCATTCTTCCTGCAAAGGAGACCAGTGCAGAAGGAGCCTGTACCAGTACAAAGACTCATCACGCAGGAATGTGTCAACAGTGGGATCTGAGGGAAAAGCAAGACAAGACAGCTTCCTCCAGTGCCATTACTCTTCTGATGTTCCTCTTTGTTCAGCAGCACACCTTTTTCCTTCCTCAGTCTTCTTTCTCCAAATGGGAACAACAAAGACTCAGTTCCCTACTTTATCACATCTATTTTCTCTTAGATCATTCTTAGGAAAGGCTTCACAGTAAAAGAACTTTTCTAGGCGAGTTCTTTTAAATAAAGGTGTGTGCATTGCACAGTGGACATAGCATGTCATGGCAGACAACGTTTAATTGCTGTAGTTTCCTGACAGGTAGCTCTGCTTTGATATCACAGTGACAAAGGTAATAATACAAATCAAAAACTTCAGACCCTGCCTGCAGAACAAGGTTAACTGGCACCTCTGTCTTGAAGAATTCTGCTGGTTTAGGTCTGAGCTGTGATCTCCACTCAATCCTGGCCAAATTTAGCCATCACTGATGGTAATTTGTGCCAACCACTTATTAAATAATTTTGAAAAAGAAAAAATAACCACAGGGCAGAAAAAATAGGGCAGAGGTAAGTCAATACAAAAGCTAAGACACTTATCTGGCCTGTGGTGGCAGAGAGACATGAAAACAAGACAGAAGGAAGGGGCACAGAGCTTCACAGGTGACACCATTTTGCATTACACAGAAAAGTTAGGCTCCTATTGGAACAATATTGTCCATCTTCTTAAATGGTGCTCATCTCTGCTTATCAAGAACAGCAGCATAAATTAAAGAGGCATCCAAACCTTATAGACTTGTCCATATGTCCCATTTCCAACAACCTGCACCAGTTCAAATATTCCCACAGGGTCCTGCAAAAAGCAGAAGAAATAACATTACTTGCAGAAAAGCAACCACTTCATAATGGAGTGTAGCTGTACACAATCAAAATGGAAACATCTATGACACATGTCCTAATGATCTGCATTACACACTAAGGGGAAATAGCCAAATAACAGTGTAAGAAATACATTTATATTGAAGCTTAGAGTCAAGCTGTTCAAAACTCTATGCACAAAACAACCTGGTGAAGATTTGTAGCATGACAACATGGCAGATACAACAAATAAATGGAGATGTTTGAAGAACAAGAATTCAACTGATTTGGCTCAGCAGTAGAATAAGGAATGAACTCCAAGCTTCCTAAACTTTAGAACAGCTGAGCTACTGTCTTGTGCTATGAAACATCCAGCACTAGCAATGGAAGAAAAGAAAGAACCTAAATGATACAACTGAAAAAATACTAAATAAAGCATTTGAGGCCAATTACCTTACAAAAGGGAATGTACTATCCCGGACCATCTTAACACTACAGGCAGGCTGAGAACACTCAATTGTCTTGTTTTGCAAGCACAATAAGGTGAATTCGACGGATGGATTGAAGTCTTGGCTTTGAACCCAAACTAGACTGCTGTTGATTTACATGAAAGATTCATGGGTGAGGTGATCAGTGTACCAACTTTCATCCTACTGCTTTAGCACCAGTTGCTCTAAAATCAACCACTGCAGATGTCCTTCTCCAATAATGAGATGTTGCAGCCTTGCAGATACAGGAAAATTATCTTGTTGCAAAGCATGGGCAAGTAATGTTAGCTGCTGCACAACCGAGCACATTAAGAGAACTGTTGCTTCAGTTAAAACTCACTTGAGAGATTTATATAAAAACATTAAGAACTCAGAAGACCAGTTCCTTGGTTTCTGGCTGCGCCATTTATCAGTTTGCTCATTTCTTGGGATGACATAATTGAGAGATTTATATAAAATATTATTAATTCTATGTCTCAGTTTCACCACATCTGTTTCAGCAATCTGCCATGTTAGTTGACGCCTATTGGTACTGCTGAGTGATGTGATACAGAAAAACATTATCTCAGAAGCACAATTTCTATGACCCAGGTTGCAAAACATCTTTTTTTAGGGTAGCAAGCTACTTCTCCACTACACTTACGTTATCCTTTTAATATAAACAATGCTTTCTTCATATCTGATATAGAAACGTTTACCTCAGCAAAATCCCAGTGGAAATATATGGGCTTTTTTTCTGAGCAGATGCTGCCTTTACTAGCTCAACTGTTGTGATAAATGGCAATAGCTTTATAAATGGCAATAGCTTTGACTGTCAGAGCAACACAGCACAGACTTCCACAACTGAAAGTACCAATGAATTAATTTGATTTTGCCTTTAAGTTAAATGAGTTTTAATCATATAATTCCTGGACTGTCAGCCTTACAAGACATCTAAAAAAAAAAAAAATCAAATTAACAAACAAAATCACAACAAAAAAAAACCCAACACAAAATAGTCAACAATGCATAAACCAGATCAAATCACTTCTGACCTATGCAAAGGGTAATCTGTGCCATTTCTTTTCTGCCTCTTATTTTTCAGACAAGCCAGTAAGGCATGGCCTTCTAGACTTAAACCCCAATCCCAAAGTCCTCACACAAAAGGAAATCAGTGGGACCAGTCATGTATGGAGCTAAGCACAGGCATAAGAATGCTTGCAACACTGGAATCTTTGCAAAGTGCTTTCATTCTTTCTCATTTCTTCATTTCCAGTAGTCTTAGATATAAATGAGCCACACATCTTGCTTCAGCAGAGCTAAAGTTAGCAATAATCCACTGCTGCTGCTAAAGGATTCGCGTGCGACCTTCCCAGAGCAGTCCTGTGGGTTGCATGTGGTCCGTGAAGTAAAACGCACAGCAGCTCTCCAAGGAACAATTCCAGACAAAGCCCTCCGTATATACCTGCTGTATTCCTCTGTGGAAAGCATGAGCAGCACCCCAGTTCCACACCTCTCCTGCAGAAAGTAGCACTGCTCAATTAAGAGGTGTTAATAGCACACAGAAACCTGGAGAAACCTAAACTGCATTTTCAACTTAGAGTTGGCAACTGTCCCTCTCACTCAAATGCATGCTCTGTCCTCACTCTTCTTCTCCAAGCTTATTTATCACGCAAGTACAGCAATTTAATGTACCTCAAGATCAGCTTCTCCCTTCAATCAACTCCACTCTGACTTAGCACCCCAATAGCTTGTTTCTAAAGGTTTCAGACATTCTAGGGAAATTCCAAACAATTATCTAAATAAATGTTAGCATTAGCTTTGATACAGCAAAAATCCTACCCAGTCCTTGCTAGCCAATTAAGCATTAATGTCTCAAGCCTCCACAGCTCTGAATGCAGCCAAAATCCTTGGTGATCTCTCTTCGTTTAACTTGGGCTCTGACTTCACTCCTTGAATTGCCCTTGTTGGCTTGGATATCAGCACTGTTCAGTGGCATTATTCACAATGGGCCAACTTCTTCATTATCTTCACGCTTGGTACCATCTTTGATGCAGCGCTTCCTCTCAGCTGCCATTTAAGCCCTATGGTCCATCTAACCCTTCACCAGCCAGCACCTGCCAGATTCCTAGGTTCCCTTTGACAGACGCCAAAATCCTGGCCTGAACATTCATCACTTTGAGGTTAATTACTCTAATGCACTGTACCATATGGTGGTCTTCTTGCTTTCCTGAAAGTTACCTACAGAGCACTCAAAAGGCAAGAGCAAGACTGCTGACCCAGAGGTACCCAGGCCACATCCATCTCCTCTGCAATGCAGAATGAATAACACATGCAGCAAGAGCCTGATTGCAATGCTCTTTTCAGCTAAACAAGGTACAGGTGTCTGAAGCTCAGGTTCTTCTACAGGGCTCCTGCACCTCAGCACGTAATGCAGAGATGGAGGCTTTTTAGCCATCTGACTGCCCTGATGAACCCAAGGCAGAAGCACCCCACCAAGATGCTATTTGGAAACTACAGCCCCAACCACCTTTCTCCAGGAAAACAGGAAAGCCCTGGCCAACATCCATTTGAAGAGGGGTAAGGCCAGCCTGTGCAGTTTGAAAGTGCCCCTAATCCCAGTGGTGCACCCCCACTGGTGCACCGCCACTGGACCTCCTGACTGCAGCAAGGTTGGCAGGAGCACAGCACCAGGCAGCTCCCACTGGACCCCAGAACACCAAAGACAAGGCCAAAGTAAAAGCACCATTTTTACACAATTTCTGCAGCCCAGCCCCAACCTCCTCCCATTTCCCACAAATCTCGAATGAAGGCTGTGATGTTCTGAAAGGAATTCCTCTGAAAGGGCACATGGGTCCCTTCCCCTGCCAAGGCTGGAACTTGCAGTGGTTACAGCCTTTGGGAGGTTTCTGCATTGGATTGTTTAGACACAAAGCCTGCTCTCTGGTTTTCAGCACTACTCTTTTTCAAACTTACATTGGTTTCCTATCATTCATTTAAGGCGATAAGATGTATCTGCTAAAGATCTAAAGGACTTTCATTATTCAGCCTTGCTTCCCCAAGCAGAGCCACGTTAAACTTCTGCTTGCCTAGCCAGGAGCCTTGTGCCATCTTCACAAACTTTACTGTCTCTGCTGCCTTTATTCTTTCTGCCTCTGGTCTGGAACTCTCTTTGCCATGTAATTATTGCAATGGCTTCTCCCAGCCCTCCCTTTTTTTTTTTCTACCCTGATATTTTTAGAAGGTGGCTTGCTCTGGTTTCACTGTCTGGGGCGGACTGTTTTTTGCTACAATTGAACTCTTCCCTCTTCTTCCGTGGAAGGTGTGGAGAATAAAAACTGCCTGGGTTGGAGCTGTAGAAAAGGGGCATCACACACAACCCTGTTAACGGTTTGTGGATGGGAAACACTAACCGGGCGGCTTTTAATGTGGCAGCAGTTTGGGTTGTGTTTGAAACCTAAGAACAGAAAAGCATGATTTATAGCAAATTTAAAAAAAAATTGCTAAAATTTATAGCAAACTAGGTGAATGCTGACTTTTTTAGCTCTGAGCAAAAAAAAAAGCATAAACCACAAAAAAAAAACCAACAAAAAAAAACCCCAAAAAACACCAAAACCCAACAACAGAAAAGCCAAATCCCCACGCACATATTTCCACGTAGAAAACCCTCATCTCTCATTTGTTATCCCTCCACAGCTCCACATCACTCGCATCGCCCTATTTATTATCCTGGGAGGAGAAGGACACTCTCTAGTGGAACGCTCCCAGCGGAGCAGAGCAGCGCTCCCGTGGGACGGTCGAAGGGAACGCGAAGAGAAGGCGAGCGAAGTGACCGCGACCCGC
>NW_009920056.1:18311-21332 GCF_000696875.1 Nestor notabilis | reverse complement strand
CTCCTGCCTCTTCTGAGTGTCCTGCAGCGCCCCCCCCGCTGCAGAAGGAGGAGGAGGATGGTGTCCCCCTTTGTCAGCATCTCCACACTGGATGTTCCCGGCCACATGTGGGGGCACTGGGGCTGAAGGCATCTCCATGGGGTCCTGGCTCCCATCTCCATCCTGCTTGCCTTAGACCTCCTTGCCTTAGACCTTCTGCACCACTTTGTCCGTCTGTCCACTTTCAGGACCAGCCACGCTGCAAGAGTAGGAGCAAGACAGGGGCAGAGGTCCCCTGAGACCTGCAGCATCACATGGGACACAACCCCAGTGCGATCACACCATCCCCTGGCACCAATGGGGTCACCTCGTGTCCCCTAGGGCAGACAACCCCCTGAGCTGAGCACTTCTGAGGCTGCTCTAACTTTGTGTAGGTCCTACCACAACACAAGTCAAGCCCCCACTGGCAGCTGTGTTTACCTCCATGCCTGCATAGGCAGAACTACAGGTAATTCCCTAATTCAATCCCTTTCCCAGCCTTTAGGGTTCTTTGGGGGGGTCATGCCCAGACTTTGACCCGGGTGCCCCTCTCCACCCTCTGCTCTGCCCTTGAACCTGAACCCCACTGGGTTTCCCTGGAAAAACTCTTCTTTTTGTGATTTTATGTGAATTTATTTTCCTTTAAGGTAGCTAGAAACAGCTAAATCACTCTATAAGGGTTGATTGATGCTATATCATGTGTGTGCATGTATATGTATCTATATATAGATATAGTATATCTAGATACATATATAGAGATATATCTAGATATGTGTCTATGTATATGTATATAGCTATGTATATATATAGCTATAGTATATATAGATATGTATCTATAGCTATAGTATATAGAGATATGCATCTGTATATAGACACATACGTGTATGTTCTGATTTTAATTTCAAGCATAATCCTTAGGGCATTTAATGGAGGTTTTTTGGCCACTCCTGGCTGTGCGTCATCCCGACAGCAAAAGAGAAGGGTTTGGGGTGTTCCTTGGGATTCCCAGAGGATCTGGGCTGCTAGAGTTAAGAATCACCCTGTGGGTCCAAGGCAGGGGAAGGATTCAGCCCTGAGGGGGTCAGCAGAGCCCCTGTATCTCCAGCCTGGTGTTGTAAGGAGTTAATCATGGAATGGTTTGGGTGGGAAGGGCCCTTAAAGCTCCTCCAGTTCCAACCCCCTGCCACGGGTGAATGCCTGTGGTTGGAGCAGCCCTTGGAGAGGACACAGCACCTCAGGGTGCTCCTCACCCCACATACCCTGGGGGGACCCTCCAGCTGCACCCACCAGCACCCCATGGGTCCAGCCAACCCTCCTGCTCCATCCCAAGCATCTCAGCCTGAGGGAGCCCATGGTGTGTTTATAGGTAGGACCTACATGAAGTGCCCATGTCGGAGCTGTTTATATCTTAGTGGCTGTACAAAGCCTCACCTTTGGAGGAGGGGGGATCACTAATGCCCCCAGTGAGTTACTCAGGTCTAGAACCTCCCCAGAGCCACTGAGCCCAGACCTTGCAACCAGCCCAGGTGGGGTGGTGATGGGCTGGGAATGGGGGGTCCCAATCCTGTGTTGTGGGGGGGAGGGGAGGGAGTTGTGGCACACAGAGGTGACTTTAAAGAGGATTTATATGTCTTTGGTTGTATCTGCTTATCCTTGTGTCTCAAGTGACTCCAGTGCAGCTGGGAAGCACACAGGGATTGTGCAACCATATCCAACTCTCCCAAATGCACCAGCCAGGAGCAAAGATGATGTTTTTTACCGTATCTCCAATTTTGTAAGGACAAGCAGAGCCCTTTGGCTGCTATTTTGTACTAAGAGAATCACCTATTTTTGAACAAAATAAAGGCAGTTGGTTGCTTTGTCGCTTTTCCTTCCTTTCCCAAGCTGGTTCTTGGGTGAATTTTGGCATCCCCACACTTTCCCTTTGGAAGCATTTGGGATTGTGTGAGGAGATTTCCCTGTCCCCTCAGCAAGAGGCACGGCACAGGCAGGTTGCACTAGGGATGGAGATCGCTTTTATTGAGTCACTCGAGTGCTTTAGTACAGAAGAACAGATATACAGAGATGATACATGTTTGTGCTTCAACACTTTCCAACATTTAGATTCCAGTAATTTCAAGGTAAACAAGTTCCAAGACAGACTAATTTTTTTTTTTAAAGTTTTCCTTTTTGATAAATTATTTTTTATATAAATAACTGTTAACAGAAAAAAAAAATAATGTCCAACATACAATATCCTGAAGCATTTGCATTGCTAAAACCAAGAAGGAACTCAAACAGGGCGGGAGGACCAAGGAGGAACCAACAAATATCAGTGCAATGATACAGCCTTTGCCCTAAAAATATATATTTAACTTTATGGGCAAGGAATAGAAGGGGAAGGAAAGGATTTGAGGGGGGGACCATCAACGAGGCAAGAAAGAGAGATTTAGGGGAGGGAAAAGGGGGGTCACAGCCTTCAAGAACAAAACGATGGACCCCAAAATATTGCAGTGCACCTAATGGCAGGGGAAAGGGAGGGGAGCAATAAAAACCAACTAAAAACCCAAAGTTTGGGTAATCACTATACACCAAGCTTGTAAGAACATCACAGACACAGTCATCAATATACACAGAGTCTGGGGGGGGCCTCGGGGTGATGGCACGCTCAGGGATGCTTCACCACGGGATGACACAAGGAGCCGGGCACGGGAGCACCGACTTCCATGGGGATGGATGGAGAGGGAGATATATATGTAAAAATCCAGGGGTTCTTTTATATATATATATATCTTTCTATATAGAGAGAGACCCAGAGAAGGGGGAGGCTGCAGCAGGGCAGAGGAGCAGCCATACAAGCAAACAGGCCCCATCTCCAGGTTTTGACCGTTTTGGTCCCTTTTCACACGGGAACTGCCACAGCGTGAAGCATCCTGGGTGCACCCTGATACCCCCCGCCCTCCGTGCCAGACGTTGGTGTGCACATCTGGCAGGAGCACCCACCACCCCATAACAACAAGGGAC
>NW_009920056.1:17141-18280 GCF_000696875.1 Nestor notabilis | reverse complement strand
CCAGCCCTGTGCAGAGGCTGGAGCCATGGCAGGGTGTCCATCCATCCTTCCATCCACATGGAACCACATTCCCTGGAGGAGTGTTAGGAAAAAGGCCAGCAATGGGTGGATGGGTCACTCCGTAACAAGCTCCTGGGTGTTTCCAATAGCTGCAGCTACAAATATAGAGAGAATTTGTGTTCTTTTCCTCTTTTCAATGCAACGCATCGAGTTTAATGTATTTCTTTTCGGCTGTTGTCCCCTCCCTGTGGATAAAATGAGATTGGGAAAGCGGTGGGAGGGGAAAGGGGGGGATCAACACAAGAACAAGATTGAAAGCCGGGCTGGGGCCGGAGCTGGGTGCTGGGTGCACCCAGGGGGAAGGTTGGATTCTGCATCGAGTGGTGGCGGCGGCGTGTCCTTTTAACTGCTGCTTTCCTCCTCTGTCTTATTGAGTTTCTTCAGCGTATCCAGCAGTTTCTGTGGGGTGAGGATGTGTGTGGACCCTGCGGGGTAGAAGAGATGAAGGGGGAGCATCAGTGATGGCTCTGGGATGCCCCGCTGGTGCCCCGGTTGATGTCCCCGCTGTCCCCAGTCCCCTCCCCCCGAGGCCTTACCTGGTGGCCACAGCCCCGCACGCCAGTGGAAATGCTTGCGAGGAAATGTACGTCTTGGGAGGGGGTATAATGGGAAAGGAATGGAAAAGGAGAAATGGAAGAGGTGTATGGAGCAGGGTAGGATGAGGCAGGGGCTGGGGGTGACTGTGCAGCAGGGTTATGGTCAGTGGGGACACTCCTGGACACTTTGGGGATGCCAAAAAGCCACAGAGATGGAGGCAGGCAGCATGTAGGAACCTTCTTCAGCCCCCAGGCTCTTCCCCTGCCTGCACAGAGCATTCTTGGGTCAAAGGGGTGGCTGGGAAGGGAATGGGTGGACGAGGAGGAGGAAAAGGGCTCTTGCCTTCTGCTGCCCTTGCAGCCTGTCTGGATCTGTGCACACCAGCACATGGCTCATGGGAATGCCATGATGGGCCTCACTGGCAACCTTGGAAAAGGGACCACAGGAGCAAACCTGAACTTTCCCATCTACTCAGGACTTCAGCCCATTCACACCCTGGAGCTGGGGGGGATCATGGCAGCACCCAGTCGTTGCTGGAAGGG
>NW_009920056.1:15329-17114 GCF_000696875.1 Nestor notabilis | reverse complement strand
CCCAGTCGTTGCTGGAAGTGATGAGAGGGGCTGGATCCAGGACAAGCACTGGGCTCTGCCCTGGGCACCAAACCTCCAGCCCCATTGCTGGATGTGGGATGTGGGCAGCATCCCAGGATGCTCCGTCCCCCTGCCTGGCCCTGGGATGCTGCTGCTGGACCCTGACCCACCACCCCCAGCCCCTCCAGCCCTGGAAAAGGGGGAGCTCATGGCATGAAGGAGCCAGCCAGAACTGGCGAAGAGACATGGCAGAGGGATGATGAAGCAGCGCTGGATGCTTTTCCACCCAGCAGGAGGAACTTGCAAGCATTTTCCTATCAGACAACCAAACAAATGAACCCCCAAATGATAATAATTAAAGAAAGGAGGAAGAATCAAAGAAAACCCTTCAGGGAGGAAGAGTTTCTTTTTCATCAGTAAGCTGCCTTTACTTGGTTTCTTTGGCTCACTCCATTGCTGGAGCCTGATCCTCAAATGATACCCTAGTGGAGTCCCTGAAGTCGGGGTGCCTCAGGTCCATGAGAAATTTGGTGGGAGTGAGAATGTGAGTAGAACCTGCAGGAGAACAGAGCGGGGCTGACGGCTGCGCCCGGGTCCCCCCCCCACCCTGTGCTGGCATGAGGAGAGGAAGGACACAGCTGCCACCCGGAGCATCGCAGGCACATGCAGGGGATGGTCCCCAGAGAGAGGTGGGATGAGATGGGCTAGAGGCGGGATGGAGCTGGGCAGTGGTGCTGGGTCCCAGGGGCTATAGGAAGTGATGGAGAGGGGGCTGCTGCTCCCAGGAGAATACAAGGAGTGGGATGAGATGCCGGCAAGAGGCTCTACCAGGCATCCCAGGCAAGAATCAAGGAACTGGATGAGATGGTGAGGGGCTCCTGCCCTACAAGATGTGTATCCAGCCATGCTCCCGTGGGGGAGTTTTGGGGATCTAAAGCTCCTTGCTAACATCTCGCAGGAATTCCACCGTGTCCTCCACGCCTGACTCATGGCTCCTCCAGGAGCTGAACACACATCCTGTCACACACATGTTGCAATGTGTGCAATGGGAAAATGCACCTCCTGATGCATTGCATGTGCAACAGGACATGTAGCGTTTGTGCAACACAAAAATGCATCTCCCGATGCATACACAGTGCCCATCGTGGTCTGTTGCACACCTCTATTTCCTGTTTGCTCCCTGTAACAACTCCAATGACGATGATGCAATGGGGGTGACAGGAGCAATTCAAGCTGCAAAACCTCCTTCCCTCTCACCCAGCTTTGCTTGAACAAATTCAGCTGGGGAGAGGAAAACTGGGAGCAAAGTTGGGGATGGGTGAGGGACATGTGCTGTCCCTGGGGAGGAGGGACAGAGGGGTGACACTCGCCGCAGGAGGAGCCCTTTCTGCAGCATTTCAGCTCCCACAGCGCTGTGGAATTGGTGGGATGGAGGAGGGAGCATGGGATGAGCAGCCAGTGCGGCGGGCGCAGGGACAGGGTCCCACTCACCTATTAGCACTTCCCACTTGCCGCTGGCTTGTGTCACCTCATAGGCGCAGCGCATCTCGTTCATGCTCACACCACCCAGGATGAAGATGATGAGGCGGGGGCCACTCCGGTACTCGCCAGGGGCCTTGTTCTTGTGCCAGTGGCCATAGCGGGCACTAAAGAGAGGAAGAGAAGGGTGAAGATGGGCATAAGGCAACCCAGAACCCCCGAACCTCCCTGTGTGCTGGGTGCAACCCCAGAGCGTGAGTAGCAGCTCAGGGGGGGGGTTCTGACCCTCCGCTTAGCTCTGGGCAG
>NW_009920056.1:10321-15083 GCF_000696875.1 Nestor notabilis | reverse complement strand
GACAAGGGGAATGGCTTTAACCTGCCAGAGGGGAGATTGAGATGAGCTCTGAGGCAGAAGCTCTTCTCTGTGAGGGTGCTGAGGCACTGGCCCAGGGTGCCCAGAGAAGCTGTGGCTGCCCCATCCCTGGCAGTGTTCAAGGCCAGGTTGGACACAGGGGCTTGGAGCAACCTGCTCTAGTGGAAGATGTCCCTGCCCGGGGCAGGGGTTGGATCTGGATGAGCTTTAAGGTCGCTTCCAACACAAACCAGTCTGGGATTCTATGATTATCTCCCAAGCTGCTGTTAGAGCAAGTCCAGCTTTCCAGGCACGAGTGCTGTTACATATAGGGAAACTGAGGCTGCCTGAATGACCACGGAGCAGCTCGCAGATCCACAGGTGAGGCACGGATGCTATCAGTGATACAGGTATCTATGTCTAGGGAGCCGGGGGTTTGGTACCCACCTGACAGCAGTGGTGCTGAAGGAGGCAGAGGAGCGGGTGGAGATGTACGGGTAGTGCTTGGTGTCCAGCTTGTCATCAATGGCATCCTGCGGGCAGAGAGATGGGCTCAGCAAGCAGCAGGCACAAACCCTGGCCCAAGAGGCCCTCCATAGGACTGCACCTGATAGGATTGGCCCATTTAGGTCAGGGTTCATTTGCATATATTTGCATAGGCCAAATTAATGGAACAATTTGCCTATGTTCCCGTAATAGGGTGCATTTAGGGGGAGAACAGTGGTGTGATGCTGTGGGGCAGCGCAGGGGGCTGCAGCACAGGGTATGGAGGGAGGCTCACCCTGAGGCGGGAGGTAGGAGTAAGAGTAGGAGACAGGGTAAGAGCAGTGGCAATAAAGGGTCATTGCCTTAGAAACTGGAGCTAGTGCTGGAAGCTTCACAACTATGATCCACTCCCCCCAGAGTAAGGACCCTGTTCTTGCTTTACTCAGTGGTGGAGAACTATGGAGCTGGTGAGATGCTGTTGCCCTCTGCAGTTCCCTCTGGTCCTGGGGATGAGGTTTAGGGGTTCCCTGGGCATGAAGCCACCCCCAGAGAGCCTCCAGGTGAGCTTTATGGGCTTGCGGGCACTGCTGGAGCTGCAGCTCTGCTTGCTGGTGGTGCCTGGGAGCAGATGTGGCACTGACTGTATTGATGTCCCCCCCTGCAAATGTGGATCCAGGGTCTGTCTGTCTGAGCAAATGGGATATGTCAGTGTTGGAGAGCAGTTGTGGTGCCTGAGGTCCCCTGGTTCTGTTCATACCCCTGGCTCTGTTCACGGGTAGCTCCTGAGCACGTGGGGTAGCTCCTGCTGGTGCCATGCTTGTCCCTGGCTTGGCTAGGACATCCCTGTGATAAGGCCACCCAACTGTGCCCATCGTGGCACACAAGGAGCAAACAGGGTATGGAACAGGCTGTCCAGAGAAGCTGTGGCTGCCCCATCCCTGGCAGTGTTCAAGGCCAGGTTGTACACTCGAGGGGAGGGTGCCCCTGCCTGTGGCAGGGGTTGGAACTGGATGAGTTTTAAGATTCCTTCCAACCCAAACCAGTCTGATTCTATGGAGAGGTGTCATGGTTTGGGCTGGGAGCAGCCAGTTCTCTGCAGGCCCCTTCCCAGGCGGTGCTGAGGTTCCTGCTCCATCCCTCATCCCTGTCCTTGCTGCTCACCTCCATGATGTCCTTGATCACCGGGGTCCATCGGGAGAGCTGGTAGGTCTGCTCGCTGATCCGCTCCTTCCGCTCCGGCTTGCTCCGGCGGCGCAGGGTGGACTGGGCAGAGGGAGAACAGAGACACCCTGAGACATGGGCCTGGTGTGGGACTTCATGCGGTGCTGGGGGTATCCCATAGGACAGGCAGATCCCAAAGCACACACGGCATGGTCCTCCCGAGGTGCAAGGAGGGCCAAGGGGAGCGGGAGGTGGACACTCACGTCTGTGATGATGGGCACCCCGAGGTGGGCCATGTTGGTGATGATCTCACTGTCCTCAGCTGGGATCTGAGCGTGCTGGATCAGCTTGTTCAGGTTCTCCTCAGTGATACCTGGAAATGTAACAGGGAGCCGGTGTCCTCCTGAGAACTGCCTCCCCATGAGGGGACACACCCCACGACAGCAGGACTGGTGATGGCTGGGAATATGGGGCTTTTCACTCCAACGTAAGCCTTTTAAGGGGAGACAGAAGCTTTTCCATCTAGCTTATGCTGGTTGAACCCTGAGCTGTTTGCCACCATTGCCCATGTGTCCCCCTCACCATTCTTCAGGAAGATGTAGAGCAAGATGATGCGGATCTTGTCGTAGGTGCTGACATTCCCATCCAGCAGGATGGGGACAATGGCCCTCATAGGGTCCTTGATCTTCTCTCCTTCAGCATCGGTGCCCATGGCCAGGTCCTGCAGATAACACACATGCTCATCATCCCTCAACCCATGGCTCAGTGCTGAGCTGTGGGGCAGGAGCTGCTGGCTCCAGTTGTCCCCACTGGGTATGTGGGGCTGGTGGTACCTGTTCAACTCGACACAGCTTGTCCACTGTGCCCTGGTAGTGCTTCATGCAGTCCTCAGCCAGGTGAAGGTGGGTTGAGTACTGGGGAGACAAGAGCGGTGTGGTCATCACCAGTGAAGGGTCCCTGTGCCACCACGCCAGCCCCTGCTTTTGGCCAGACACCCTCTGGGGAGAGCCTGCTCTATAGATGGGCTCTCTGCATGGACATCCCACCCTCCTCATACCTTGCTGAGCTCCTTCTGGTACTGAGGCATCTTCTTCAGCATCTGGGACAGGTCTCTCATGGTGGTCTGCAAAGGAAGGAGACATGGTCACTCACCCTTGGGGACCAGGAGCAGGGAGAGGGTGACCTGGCATTGCTACGTCTCCTCTGGTGCAGCTGAGGGGCAGCTCTGCAGACTGCAGTGATGGGGGGAGAAACCCCGAGGACCCTCCTCTGCCCCCACCCCATCCCCAGCTTGGTGGATGCAGTTGGTCACCTTATCGCCTGTGTTCATCCTCTTGCTGGAAGAAAACTCCTTCAGGGACCGGGTCACCTCCCTGGGGAGAGTGGGAAAGAGCTGTCAGTTAGGAGGGACACTAACAGTGGGGTGTGTGGCAATGCCAGCAAGGAGGGACACTCACTGGGACACCTCGGCGATGTGCTTATGGCGCAGGGTGACCCACAGGTCATCATCCTCATCCAGGAGAACCTCCTTAATCCGTGCTTCCCCAATGCCACTAGTCTCGTACCTGGGAAGAGGACAAGGAGCATCACAGTGGGGCCTGTAGGGACATGCTTGGTGCCTGGGTTCAAAGGAGGTGGGGGACCAGGTTGCCCAGAGAAGCTGTGGCTGCGCCCTCCCTGGCCTGGACGGTGGGACACGGGGGCTTGGAGCAACCTGCTCTAGTGGAAGGTGTCCCTGCCTGTGGCAGGCTCATGCCCTTGGAGGGACCATGGGGACTCTGGGGACAGCAGCACTGCACTCACTTGTAGACATCGTTCTCGATGGGCAGCAGGTCATAGCTCATGGCTTGGAAAGTCAGTTCATGCAGCACCGGCGACGCAGGGTCAAAGCCACGGTCCAGGATGAGAAGCTGGGAACGAGCCTTGTCTGGGCCCTGCAGAGTGGGGGCAAGCATCAGCAGTGGGGCCGGGGGCTCCTCCAGCCCCATAGGCATTTGGGGGATGCTGGGGACGTTTTGGGGTCCCCACTTGGGGTCTGTGACTGTGACTCGTCCCTGCTCACCTCGCCCATGGTGGGATCATCAGCCTTGTAAGCATCCAGCTTGTCCTGGATGAGCTGTGCCAGCATGGCATTGTCCTTGTAATCCCTGCAGGAAGCAGAGGGAGAGGTCAGCTCCCTGGGGCAGTGGCACGGGATGGAGAGGAGCTGCTGGTTTCCCTTTGCAATGCCCTTTGCTCCTGGGAGAAGAGGCACCTCAGCAGGTTTTGTCGCCTATTCCCACTTCTCCTTGGAGTGCTTCACTTGGGTTTTAGGATCCTAACCCATCTCCCAGAGCATCCTCAAGTCTGAGCCTCTTTTACACTGACCACTGTGTCCATCCATCCCCATCTCCTCCATCCCCACACTGTCCTCAGCCACATCCATGTTCCATGCTCAGCATGGCCCCAACTCCACCACGCTGCTGGGGCAGAGGACCTGTCCGCAGGGGGAGCAGGGGGTGCTGTCCTTACCCCCTGTACCGCACGGCCGGGTACTCCTTCAGCGTGGCACAGAGCGTGGCGATCTGCTCCGCCAGGCGCTCCAGGATCGGGTTCTTCATCTGCGCCTTGTGCGGGCTGTAGAAGCTCTGGAAGGAGTCAGCTGAATCCAGAGAGTAAACCTGGAGGAGCAGTGGGAGCGGGGTCAGAGGGGGTGTCCTATGGTGGCAGGTGGGGAGCAGCCCCACAGGACACCCTGGTGGGTTTGGAAACTGGATTTAACCCCAGCTGAGCCTGGCAGCGGGGAGATGGAGCTCAGAGATGCTTGGAGCATCCTTTGGGTTTTCTGCTGCCAGCTCTGGGCCCCAACGTCTTCCCCAGCTCTGTGGCACGGTCCCTACCCATACGGAGGGTAAGAAGAGGAGGCAGGAGACCCCCCTGCCCACAGCAGTCATTTGGCCGAAGCAAGGACAGAGAGCTGAGGACACGCTGCTCCCCTGGTAAGGACCAGAAGCCAGTTTGTGTGAAGATCATAGAACCACAAAATCAGCCAGGTTGGAAAACACCTTTAAGCTCATCCAGTCCAGCTGCTCCCCAGCACGGCCAAGGCCACCACTAACAACTGGCACTGAGGCTCACC
>NW_009920056.1:0-9932 GCF_000696875.1 Nestor notabilis | reverse complement strand
TGTCTTCCCCCCGTCTGTCTCCCCAGAAACACTGAGGCTTGAACAGTTAATGGCCCCAGCAGGTCTGGCACCATCTGTCCCTCCTGTCCCCCTCATCCCACGTCTGTCTCCATTCACTCAGGCTTGCTGCTAAATCCCCAACAGCGGATCAACCTCAACAAGTAATCAAAGGAGACAGGGAGGAAGGACTGAGGAGCCAGCCTGGAGTGTGACGCTTCTGTGTGAGGACACAGACCCTGACAGGCTGGAGAAGGACCCTGAGCATCCCTTGGCTGCCCCATACGCTGGAGCCCCCTGGCCCAGCCTCACCTGGGACTCAGAAGGGAGGAAGGCAATGTTGATCTCCGTCAGGGTCTTGATGACCTTGGCAGCACGGGACTTCACCAGCTCATTGAAGAGGGCGTCGGGGCAGGCTGTGAGGGGAGGGAGAGGAGGAGCTCAGCATCCCACCGTCCCTGCATGTCTTTAGTGCCAGGGACCTTTCCTCCCCTCCAGGTACTCACAGTCAGTGAAGAAGACATGGGCAGCTCTGTACTTGGAGGTGGGGGGATCCTTGAAGTCGTTGATGAGGGAGTGGATGGACTGCAAGAGAGAAGGGACCAGCTGGGCTGGGCATAGGGGTGGCACCAGCATCCTCCCTCCTGCCCTGAGGTATGCTCCAAGCCTCTGCTCCATTGCACCACTGGCCTCACTGGAGCCAAGATGCTCCCTACGGGCACAGTTACGTGTCCCAGTGTGGGCATCCCACTGCCTCCCCAGCCCCATGCTGTGTATTCACCTTCTCGGAGGGGGTAATGAGGTACACAGCCTCCAGGCTGGGCAGTGGCTCCCGGCGCTTGTTGATGTCTTCCACAACTGGAGAGGGGGAAAACAACAACCATGGCAAGGATGGGTGAGGGCAGGAGTTGTTGGACATCCCACCAACCCTGCCAAACCGTTCTGTGTCCCCAGCCCCTCAGCACTGCCCACACAAGAGTTCCAACCCATGGGGCTGTGTGTATGTGCCCGGTAAGGTCACAGTGGACCAGTGGAGTCGTCTGTGTGCTCCCATCCTGCTGTTGCTGTGGGTTATGTTATTCTCACATCCCTCTACTGGAGGGGACCACTTGGGGTAGGTGATGCTTTGGTGGTACCCAGGCTGGGGCAAAACCCCTGCCCCAAACCTCCTGGTGCATGGCCTAGGGTGTTCTTCTCCTTTCCGAGTGTGGCAGGGAGCTATTTAGAGGGGTGACATAAGATAATACTTTGTCTCCTCCTCAGACTGAGATACCACGAGGAAATGAGGTGTTTGGGCTCCTCCAGCCCCAGCAGGTGAGGAGAAAGGCTGTGAACCATCAGCCTGGCACCACGACAGTGGTCCATGAGCAACGGGAGGTAGCGTGTTTCCATCCCAAGTGGGACGGGGATGGGTGGACTGGCTTGTGCCAGCCTGGAGATATCTGCAGGTCCAAGAGGGAGGTTCTGCCTTTCCCACAGTGAGGTTCGCTGGGCCAGGGGCTTGTTACTCACTTGTTATGCCCTCGGTCATGATGTCGGTCATCTTGCAGCAGGAGGAGAGCATCCGCATGCTGAGCTGGTCCACCACCAGCACCTGCGGAGAGGGCTGTGAGCTGGGGCACAGAAGGCAGCCACAAGCTGCTGTCTCCCATCCCTTCCTCATCTTTTTCCCATTCCTTCCTCATCCCTTCCCCATCCCTGGGGGCTCCCTGCCTGCACCTACCCCCTGCTTCCTCCTCCGCACCCTCCTCCTCTCCTGTCCCTCACTCAGGGGTTGATGCTCACCTTCCATTCTCCCTTCTTCTTCACTTTCCGGATCACATCGTGCATAATCTCTGCAAAAGAAGGAGCACAGGGCAGGTGAGCACCCCAAGTCCCCCCTGTAGCACCCCAGGCCTGCTGACAGCAGCATGGGGGGCACTGAACCCCCAACCCACGGTGAGCCCCACTCCCCAGCACATTTCCTAGGGATGTGGCAGGAGATGGGGATAGGTTTGGGGTATCTAGGGAGAGCTTGTCACCCCCAGCCCTGTTTCTATCTCATGTTTGGCACTAATATCAGAGCCCACAGCAGTGGGGAGGTATGGGAGCGTTGTTGGGGGGTCCCTCTGGGGAGCCTGGGGGCCGCCCCCCCATGTCTCAGCCCTAATCTGAAGCACCAGAAAAACAACAAAGGCTTAAGAGCTCCTTTTAGAAACAAGACTCAAGCGGCCTCAGCCTGGTCCTTGTAATCCCCCAAATCCCATTCCACCTCCCGCGCCTGCCATGCTTATGCAACCAGCAGGGACAGCAGCACCCGGGGGTCTCCCCACACCCCTCGGCCCTATGGCCGCCTTGCACCCACATGCCATGGGGTGCCACTGGGGCTGCTCCCTGTGGGGTGCAGGTTAAGGCCATGTGAGGAGTGGGGTGCAGTGGGGACCAGGGTGTCATTTGTGGGGCTGGATTGTGGGATAGGGGGTTTCAAGCCTTGCTAGAATCAGTATCTGCCCTCCTGCCAGACACATGCGCTGCCAAACATCTGCACTGGGGCAGCTGAGGTGCCCCCAGAACCCTGAAGGTCCCTTTTGTACCCGGGTGTACGAAGCATCACCCCTTGCAGAGCAAGGATGCATCTGTGTCCTCCCCATGGTGTTCTCCCTGGCTTTCTGCCCTGGAGGGCTTTGCTCTGACCCTCTGGTTCCAAGATCAGGGATTGAAATGCCCAGTTAGAACCCAACTAAGGAATGTTTCTATGTTATTAAACACACGTGGTGTGTGGAGCTCACTGTTGTGGTGTCACTCTGCCTTGGGAGTGACCCCAAGGGTAACGGTCCCCCAGTAAAGCTCCTTTTGGGTTTATAAAGTGTTGCCCCTTTGAGGGGCAGTGAGTGCGGCTGCATATCCATCTCCTTCCCAGTGACATCTGCCTGTGGGATGCTCCAGAAGGATGCTGGCTGTCAACCTGGAGTCCTGCCTGCCCTTGGTCACATCCTTTAGCCTTTCCATCGGTGGAGGGGCTGCATGGCTGGGGAAAGCAGATGGAGCTGGACACTGCTGGGGTGGGAAAAGCTGCTGCCTGCACCCATATGTGTTTCCCACCTGAATCCAGGTCACCCACACAGCAGAAAGGTGGAATGGGAAATGTCCTCCCCATGGGCAGGAGCCTGCCCCCATCCTGCTCTCGGATCCTTTGCTGGTGCAGGAGCACGGGTCAGAAGCAGGGATGCCAGCCAGAGCATCCCTCCTCTTCCTTCCATTAGTCACATTTGGCTCCTTCCCCGGAGCAAGGCTCCAGGAATGAGAGCTGTTTACAAGGCAGCTCCTGCCCTCCATCCCATACCAACAACCTCAGTTGCAAACTATATGGCACAAAGCACAGGGGGACATGGTGGTGCCCCATGTCATGGTGACCAGGAAGGGCTCAGGGTCTGGCTGTCAAAAGACATCCTGCCCCTGTGATGACATATGGCTTTGCTCTAGGGCTGGGAGGGGAAGGAAAGAAGGAAGGAGGTTGGGAAAGAGCATCCTGGGGCCCATTGGTGCAAAGGCTCCATTGCTGAAGCGAGCAGGGGACAGCCCAGCACACGGGAGCCCCAAAATGCTGCCTCAGCCAGCCCTGAGTTTGTCCTTGTGTGGCAGCTGCTGCAGGGGACATTCGTCTTCAGCACCTTGCTCTGTGGAACTCCTTCCCCCTCTTTTGCATGTGTATGGGTTGAGCTGCATGGGGGATGCACGTCGATGGGGGGAACATCTGCCCAGCTGTGCACCTCCCAGTGCAGAAAGGGCCATCATGATCCCCCCCTCCCACGATCCTGGCACCAACACAGGCTTCCCAGAGCAGAAACTGGCACCTCTGAGGGAACTGCTCTGAGCTTTGTGGTTTTAGGGTGTCCATCCCATGGTCAGAGGTGGACCCCACTGCACTGGAGCCAGCGCTGCTCCTAGCCTGCTGCAGGCAGGCACAGACAAACTGATGTCCATGACAGTAGGTCAGATCTGGCTCCAAAGTTCTCCAAGCTGGTTTCCAGCGGCTGCCAGAGCCTCGGCAGGGCTGGGAGAGAGGCAGATTCACAGAGAACCCTCCAAAGAGGCTCTGGCAGGGCAGGAGACACAAAGCCACATTCAGAGGGGACATGGCCATAGCCTGCATATCCTGGGAGTCCTTGTGGTATCCATCAAACCCCCAGGTTAGGGAAGAGTAGTCTGTCAGCCCTCGGGTAGAACAAGAGGGCAATGCTCAATGCTAGGGTTGGCCAGAGCTGGCACGGAAAGGGGGAAATGTGGGAATTCTGAGGTGAAAAGGAGATGTAGGAGGGTACAGCCTATCCCTGGGGCTGTTTTGGCTCATGCGGCTGCTGGCACTGGAGCTGGGGCTGTGGATGGGATGCTGGGCAGGACGTGAGCGCTGCTCACACCATGGTGAGGAGTCTGGAGGTCCCCAGGCATCTCCGAACAAGGACCTTGCACCTGCTGCTGGGTGGGAGATGAGCACATGGGGATGGATGAGGCACCAAGGGCTTGGCCAAGGCCAGATGTGAGAAGATACCAGACCTGTCCTTAAGCAGGGCAGTTCCTAAGCAGCATCTCTGGCACAAGCACATCCAGCCAGGAGAAAGGATGCCAGCACATACTATGCTGTTGATGTATATGATGAACAATGGATGAGCAATGCCAGGGAAGGCATCCTTAAGCAAATTCTTTATGGCCCCTTCCTACCGTAACCATTCCATGATTCTATGATCCAATTCCACACTCAGGAGAAGTTATCGGATCAGCAAGAGATTCCTCCATTCCCTGAGGTCCTCAAGTCAAGCCTGGCCACTCCTGTGAAGCAGTGCTCTTGTGTTCCCACATTAGCAGGTCAGATGTTGCCACCAATGTCCCCAGGTGGTCTGGCCAGCCAGAGCTGTTGGACTCTAACATGGTAATGTTCACAGTCAAGTGTTTCATCTTCACCAGGTTTCAGAGGGAAAAAAATGCACATGTGCATCTCATGCAGTGCCTTCCACACTTGGCTTGTCTGGACCTAGCACATTGCATCTGATTCCTTCGGGCTGGAAGGATTCTAGTTCCAATGTCAACCAAGAACAGACAATACAGACAGCTCAGGACTTACCCTCCACTGCAGAGACAACATCAGCGCCTACAGACAAGGAAGCACACCCCACCTGCCAATGCAGGACCGCGGCAAGTGGCATGGAAATGACCCACTGCATCATTTCCAAGCAGGGCCAGAAGCTGGTGACACGGTGGCCTAGTAGGACCTGAGCCTACACATCACTCCAAGAGGCTTAGCCCATGGTATTTATAGTGAGCTGGCTGGGCAACAGCAGCCAGCCCCATGTCTCCAACTGGTTGTGGGGGAAGAGGAACAAACCCTGCCACTGCCTGTGCCCACACAAAGCCTGGGCTGAGATGGACTCATCTGGGATGCCCCAAGCCCATTATCCTGCCTCAGGAAGAGCCTGAAGCCCAGGGAGCAGCCGTGACCTCCACCAGTGGTGGAAGCAGTAGAACAATGTCCACCCGGAGTACCAGGATGGGTGAGGGATGCTGCAGCCAGGGGACCACAGGAACCCACAGTGAGGTTTGCTCAAGACCCGCTTCTCCTCGAAAGCTGCCACACTGCATCTCCAAGAGGTATGTTTGGTTTGGGTTGACTTGGTAACTGCTTTTTGCTGGTTCATTAACTGATTGCTTAAGACTGTGAATGTTACATAGATGTAACCATGACTGAATGTTGTGGAGCACATATCTACCTCTGAACATCCTCAGCAGGGATCTCAAGGTGCCAGTGCTCCATCCTAAAACAGTCCCCAGTAAAATAGGCTCCATGGATCAGAGGATGGCTGGAAGGCCATCAATGCCATTGAGGACATACAGGACAACTTCATTTACAGGAGGCAAAGCCTAGCTGGTGTCCTTCAGTGCAGCTAAGAGGCAACTCAGATGATTTGAGTCCAGAGAACACTGTGTCCATAAACCAAGTCTCAAATATCTCCCCTTCAGCACTCTGTGTCCTCAACACCTATTTTTTCTCTCTGGATTATTTCTGGTGCCCACCTGGAAGACCTCAGCCTTGCTGGAGGACACGTTCCTCACTTGGGAACCTGACAGTGGCGCAGCCCAGATGCCATCCAGCTCCAGTAAGTCCAGCACTGCCCAGGCTCAGCTTCATCCTTTCCTCCCCAACCCTGGATGAGGTGATCTTTGCTATTTTCACACACGTTCATCCTTTTCCTATTTGCTCTGCTCTTATGAAGGATGTACCAAAGCCATGGGAAACCTGCAGAGCCCAGAGAGAAGGACAACAGGGACCTGGAGGTCTTGAACTCTTACGAAACGGAGTAACACAGACAGAAAGGAGTAAGGGAAATTAAATGCATGATCACGGCCATGAATGGCTCTCACTGCCTGCACTGGAGAAATAGGGTGACATACACAAGGATCTCACTGTGGGATCACTCCTGGCACTGATTCCTCAAGTCTGCCCAAGGATCTGGGAGCTGGGCAGGTCTGGGTAGAGTCAATGGACCACAGACCACATCAGGTCCCTTCTGAAGGCATCACCCTTCACTAACGCTTGTCCTTTTCCACTAGGTGATTCCATCCCTGGCAGAGATGCTGTACCTGGGTGCTGGTATAGCCAAAGTTGGTGGTGCTTTGTGCCAAGAGGAGCCAAGAGCAGGACAGCACACAAGGGGTGTCAAAGTGTCCTGGAGGGGAGATAACCCTCTCCCAGGGGTAAGTCACCCTTTCCTATGTGTGTGACCATGACTTTCTGAGCTGGTTCTTCTCTGCCTTGAACCAAGAGGGTCCATCCAGGCTGGGCTGGCCTCCTGTGCCCACACGGACACCAGGGACAGGCTGGAAGGCAGCTGACGTGTGGCAGGTCCACCTCTGGTGATCTTTGCTGCTCTCTTAGTGACACAATGTGAAGCCAACTGATGGGCTCCATCAGTGACGCTATAGCACGTGTTAACATGTGTGTGTACACATTCGTGTGTGTGTGTGTGTACCTGGGAAACATGGAAGCCTGTAAGTTAATGCACCTTCAGCTCGATCTATTTTTGCACTCTCCAAAACACTAGAGCCAAGTCCCTTCCCGCACCGTGAGTTGGTGGACACAGCATCTGCTTCTCAGCGTGCAACTAAAAGCCATGTGACAATGATTCTCTTTATAAACGTGTTGGTTTTGTGGGAAGAGGGAAGGGATCTCTCTTGGGATGCTTTTCCTCACAGGTGCAGGGAAATTAGTCTTCTCCCTTCTTTTTTAGAGGGAAAGAATCCAAGTTCTCTACATCGGTAGCTTTTCAACCTTCTTGCACAGGCAGACACCAGTGGGTGGATGCAGACCTGCCAAAGTGAGGTTTGTCGTTCTTGGTACCCTTCCATGGTCATGTGTGGCCAAGTATTCCTCAGCCCTCCTTCTCTCCCTGCCCGTGGCACTCCCTGGAGCTGGGGACTGGGAGGCTGGGCTGCCCAGGAAGAGACTGGCTCCAGCTCCTGGGTCTACTCCCACCCACAGGGGACAGGACACAGAGGACAGGGCACATTGCAGGCACGAGGATGCAATGTGTACCCCTGCAATGGTCCCAACAGGAGTAGCCAGCCCTGTGCCCTTCACTGCCTCCTCTCCCTTGCCAGACCTGGTTCTGGGACAGAACACAAGCCTTGAGCTGGGCTTGGAGCATCCTCCATGGGCAGCATCTGTGCCCTTTGCACAGGGCTGGTGGGAGCTGTGGGGTGCCCAATGCATCCTGAGTGAGTGACACACCAGCAACTAGCAGCAAGTCCCCATGGCCCCTGCCTGTGCCTCATCCCTGTCCCTGGAGGTGCAGCACCTCCTGTGCAGCTCAGAAGGAGCCTGCATCCCCAGGTCATCACATCCCAGTGTGGACCAGGAGCGGACCCTCGGGAGGTTCAGATGGAGACACTGGGTGACACAGTGTGGCTGTTACACGGGTGCTGAGGGCCCATCAGACCTCATCCAGGCAGGATTTAACCATGGGGCTCCTCGGTGGGGCTCTGGCAGGCAGCACTCTGGCACAGGAGGCTGTATAACAAGGATGCTCCAGAGGAACATCAGCTCCTGTCCTGGGGGAAGGGTGTTTTCCTGCTATCTCCAGAAGGGAGCAGGGTTCTCCCTTATCCCAGAGCTGCTCTGCTTCTCCCATCTGTCCGTGACAGCATCGTCAGTAAAAGGAAGAAGCCCCTGGGGAGGTTTCTCTCCTCTTGCAGGTGGAGGGGTCCAGGGGGTTTCAGATCCATCGTGGCTATCACCCCAGCTATGTGTCTTGCACCAGCCCATCGTGGTGGCAGCCACTGTGCAGGTGTCACCCCTGCAGCACAGTCCGTCTTGGTGATGGTTCAGTGAAGTAAAACCCAGCCTCCTCCTCCTCCTCTCCACTGCAGGGTGCTGCAGGAGAGCAGGGACCAGCCTGGGCAGGGAAAGCTCAGGGCAGGGAGGTGCAAGAAGGCCCTGGGACAAGAGAGGATGGGGAATGTGAATGTGATGGGGGGTGAGATGAAGATTTGGGGATGGGAGGCTCGGAACTGGATCAGCTCCATGCTTGGGTGAGATTTTGCTAAGCAGAACCAGAGCAAAGTGACTGGTTCTCCAGTGGGGTTCTGGGGAGGCGGCTGCAGAGGGAACAGAGGCACAACAGGAGGATGTGGTCCTTGGGCATCGCACTCAGCTCTGACCCCGGCCAGAGGAAAGCAACTCCTGAAGGCATGCAGCCATCCCTGATGGATACTGTGGGGAGGTGCAGGGACACCCCTCAGCACGCACCCCATGGCTCTATCGGGGGGACACAATCTGGTTCTGCCCATCTCCTGCAACACTCACCCACCTCATCCCTCTTCCCACCTTTCCAGGGGCCTCCAAAACCTGCCATGGCACCAGCTGGTCAGAAGAATAATCCGGGTCTGGAGGGAAGCCAGGGCAGAATGCAGTGACGGAGGGGGGGCCTGGCAGAGAGAGCCATGGCAACGCGGCAGCATCCATCCATCCTTCCCTCCATGGGAGGGATACGTGCCCTGGGGTCAGCCCCAGGCTTGGACCTCCTGCTCCTTAGGAGCATCTTCTGCAGGAAAACCTTTGGGAATCCCTTTAGAGCAGGCTGGTGCAGTGGCGGAGAGCCGTGTGCCATCTGCATTGGTGCCCAGTGGGGGAGGTCCTGGTACCCTGCTCCTGACTCCAGCTGAAAACAGCACCTGAAGGCAGGAACGAACCCACCGAGACCAGGAGCTTCCCATGGGAGCCCAAGGAGGGATGGGAGGGCTGGAGCCCACAGGCTGCTCCTCAAGGGCCCCGTCCCTCACTCCTCTGCAGCATTTTGCCTGCACATCTCTGCTCCCTCCTTCCCAACACCCCCGCTTCCCTGATGCCCAGCTCCCAGTTCTCATTTTCAGTCTGGAATGAGATTTTTTCAGGGAAGAACAGAGCATTTTGTTACCCTGAAGGGGAAGATTGAGACAGATTTCCATAATGTGTATGTGTGTGCTGCTCTCCCCCAGCCTATTTCAGCACAGAGACAATGAATGGAATAAGGGACGTGCAGAGGAGCTGGTCCCTGTTCCTTTTTTCAAGAGGGCACAGGGAGAGCTGGATGGGGCCTGGGAGTGGGTGGATGGCTGGTGTCATCGTCGCTCACCCCGGAGGCAAGGGGACCCATCCAAAAACAAACCCAGCAAAGCACAAGAGCCAACGTCCCCCTTCCCGAAAGCTCATCCTGCAGCAGAGAAACAACCGTTCCTTTGCCTTTTCCTGTTGGTTTTCCAGCTTGATAGGCTCAAACCCTCAATGCAGCACCCCAGGGTGACGATGATGAGGAGGGAATGGCTCAACCCCCCCCATCCTTGGGGTAGGGTGATGACTGGGAACAAAGCAGGGCCATCCATCCAGGGGGATCCCCCCCCTTCTCCATCACATCACCACCCACCCGATC
>NW_009920055.1:143388-144148 GCF_000696875.1 Nestor notabilis | reverse complement strand
TCCTTTCATTATTTTCTGCTTCTCCCCTGACAGCCCTGCTTGCAAACGTCACTGCTATGGATATTTAATTATACTGTATTTTTTTAATCACGGTGGAAAACGCAGGCCCCGTTGCGATGATTAAAAAGAAATAAACCCCCCGAAAAGACTCCGGACTGACTTTGGACCCTCTTTGACGGCTCCCGGCTCCTCAAAACCCCCCTTTTTACCTTTGTCTTCCTTACCTTAAAATTTAAAGCAAAGCGTAGAAGAAACTCCCGCACGTAAACGAAGCGTTGTAAAAGATTGTGTTCAATGAATAATGAAGCATGTCCACATGATTGACTTGATCATTTTCTGGTGCGGAGGGGGAAAAGTGCGGCGCGGCCGCGGCCGCCCGCCCCGGGCAGCCCTCCCAACTGCTTCCCGCACATCCCGAGCACAGAGCGCTTTATTTTAATCTGCCTCTTTGCAGAATAACCCCCTTCATTGATACCGATCGCCCAACATCACAAGACATCCCCGTCTCTCAGCGTGGACTCCCCCTATCTGGTAGGTGAAATGCATTGTACCATTAAAAAAGCACTCCATTGTCGTCTTGGCATAATTCACAGCAACTAGATAGGTCTTGCGGCATTTAGCTTTGATGAGCCAAAAGCTCAACCCTTGATATAATAATCTACAAAGAATGGGCTGTGATCGTCCATTTTTTTCCCCTCCCCGTCTCGCAACTAAGAAACCATTTAACCCGGCGCAGCTTGGTCGTGACCTTGAGCACGTG